>NW_010131760.1:0-1477 GCF_000699245.1 Pterocles gutturalis | reverse complement strand
CGTGGATGCAACTTGTGTCCAGACTGCCTTGAGCAAGGTGTTGTTTCAGCCCCCACCCCTAACACTGCCGCTGTACCTCTCCCCTTGCAGACGCCCGGTTCCCCTGGCCCATGCGGCTCTTCCACTCGGCAGTCAGGGTCTGCAAGAGTCCCCAGGGGAGCCCGAGTGAGCTGCAGACTTTCCACCAGATCCAGCGCCGGACACGCCGGCATCGCACCATATTCACTGAGGATCAGCTGCAGGCCTTGGAGACCCTTTTCCATGAGAACCAGTACCCAGACGTCATCACCCGCGAGCACCTGGCAAACCGCATCCATCTGAAGGAGGAGAGGGTCCCATTTGCTGTGGCCCCGCAAGAACATAGACTGGGGCACAGCACTGTCTTTTTCAGGAGCTGCAGACCCAGGGCCTCATTTTAAAAAAACACTTCTGGGTATTTAACAAAACACAGTCTGGGTTTGGCAAGCAATGGAAGAGTGCAGAACAGTTCATCTGGGCTGATTTGTTCTGATATATGCTCCCGTAAACTCACTCACTCGTCTCCTAGATTCATCTATGCAAATACACAGACTTGCCCAATTCTGCTCATCCCCTGCACCCAACTGTATATTCCTTATTTATGTGATCTGCGTGACTCCTGAATTTGCTGGGAAGTGGGGTCCCAGCTCCCTTGTGCCCCTTACATGTATCTGAGCAGGACTGCAGGGGAGGCACCGATTTAATTTTGTATCAAACTTTTATATCGGGAAATATTCTGCAGTATCCTAAAGCTTACGCTGCAGAGCCCAGGAGTGTAACTGCCTGCCTCCTCCAAGTAAAATATTAAAGTTTTTTTCTTGTTTTGCACTTTCCAGGTTTGGTTTAAAAATCGGCGGGCCAAGTGGCGGCACCAGAAGAGGGCATCTGCTTCAGCGCTGATCCTTCATGGCACCAAGAAGCCCACTGAGGAGAGCTGTTAGTGGCTGCAGGCTCCATCTCAGCAGACAAACTCCAAGAACATCCATTTCCCATAGCCAACAGGTTCTGTAGGGGGGGTAGCCCGTGGGGGACTAATGAAGCAAAAGGGATTTTTTGTGATTCCAAGAGGAGGAGGACAGGTAAAAGCAGATGTGGTACTTTCACATCCCAGTTTCTCTTCTAAACCTAGTTCACATGGTAAATAACTCACCAGGCACGACCCTCTGATGCTTTAGCAGAACCCACCGCCAAAGGCCCGCGCAGGCAGAGCTGTGCCAGTTCAGTGGGTGTGCTTCGAGAGAAGGGGAGGCTCCCCGGCTGCTCTTTGCTGTGCGCAGGCAGTCTGTGCTTGTTCTACTGTAGATTTGCAAAATATCCTGCAAATGAATGTTCCCTGTTTCCAGCACCTTGACGGCTGAATCTAGAGTTGTTTTGGGGGCTGAGCTTACCGAACAGGTGATCTGCTCCCCAGCACACAAACCCGGGTCTCTCCTGCAGCCTGCGGAGAGGGGAGAGCGGC
>NW_010131759.1:733-24684 GCF_000699245.1 Pterocles gutturalis | reverse complement strand
TAAGTGGAAGGGGAAAGACCTTGAAAAGCCTTGAAAACAGAGAAGCACTTCTAATCTGATGTTACAGAAAGCAGACAGGAGTGAAGTGCTGCATGCTGAAAATTCATATGTCAAAACCAATGGACTAACAGTGTGTTCTGTAGATCGTATTTGAAGGTACTGAGCATCACAAGGAGGCTTTGCTGGTTTTTGTTTTAGAGAGAGAAACTTGTATCTCTCCACTTACACTAATTCTTATAGTTAAGGCTTAAAAAGCAGCCTCACATCTGTGGGATCTATTGGATCTATGGCCTTAGGGAGAGAGGTCTCTGCCAGAGTTATAGGTATGGGGTGGGACAGAGCAGCTTGGTGCAGAGATGACAGTGGGGTGCCAGGGACCATGAAGGGAAGGCAGTGGTGAGAGGAGGCAGCCCCCATACTCTACACTTTGAACTCAGAAAGATTTCAAAATTGCTGAACTGGCACACAAGAAAACTAATAGTACCTGTGAACGAGGCAAGGAGCCCACACAACCATCATCAGTATTGTGTTCCTTCCAGAGGCCTGGACTACTGGACTGTCCAGTATATTACAGCAGCAGGGTCTGAAGGCTTCTTAGTATTTCCAGTTCTTACAGTGAGTTGTACAACTCCACTTGAGGAAACTTTAATATGCTTAAATTTGGGAGTCATATGTAAAACACTGCATTCAAAAAAGCATAAGGATGATATAAGCAAATGATGCTGATGAAGAACTACAAAGTACTGAACTACTTCAACAAGGCCAATGTGTAAGATTCTGCACCTGGGTTGGCGCAATCCCAAATATCAATACAGGCTGGGGAAGGAATTGATTAAGAGCAGCCCTGTGGAGAAAAACAAAAGCAAGATAATGAGAAAAAGAACTGCATCTTAGAAAGGCACTTCTCCCCTCTTCCCAGGCCCAAAGGCTTTGTTCCCGATTTCTCTACCTTCTCGCCCCTGGCAGCGCAGGGGCAGGGAATGGGGGTTCTCCGCTGCCCCTTCCTCCTCAGGGGAGGGCTCCTCACAGTCTCTCCCTGCTCCAGCCTGGAGTCCCTGTTCACGGGAGAGTCCTTCACAAACTGCTCCAACATGAGTCCTTCCCACACGGAGTCACAGTCCTCTGACAACTGCTTGGCCCCTGCGTGTGTTTCTTCAAAATTCACAGCCCCCTTCAGGAACAGCTACTTCTTTCAACATGGAGCCCTCTACGGCCACCTCTCCATGAGCTACAAATGAGTTCTTCTTTTCACAGGCTGCACGAGGGACAAATGTGCACCACCATGAGTCTTCACCACACTGCAAAGGGAATCTCTGCTCCAGGGCACATCCTTCCTCTCCTTTCTCTTCACTGACCTTTGTATCTGCATGGTTACCTCTCTCAGATCCCACTCCTTGCTCCACCACAGGTTCTTTCACCAGCTCCTGAGAAACTCCTGGCTCTCAGGCAAGCCATGGCGGAGGCTTGGGCCGTGACAAATGGAGTTACAGAAGCAGCCAGGCAGGCAGCTGGACAGCTGGGCCCTGCTCGGGGCTTCACCAACCCCTCCATGCCCTGTGCCCCCTCTTAAATCTGTCACTGGCAGAGGCACTGACTGGCTCAGCCCTGGGCCAGGGGTTCCCTGGAGCTGGGGGAGCCTTTAGCAGTTACTTACAGGAGCCACCATTGTAGCCACTGTATCCACATAGGTACTGTGTGTACCCATGGATAATCTTCTAATTTAACTCCCAATTTTACAACCAAATTATAAAGCTGAATAGCTAATATGGCAATTTCCACTGAAGCCAAATATCACCAAAAAAAGTAATGGTAAAGATAAGGATTATTGCTAGAGATTATTAAACATTGGATTTTTATTCACTTAGTTTCCTTAGCTAATTTTGGTTTACTTGTACTGATTCCTTCAGTCATTTTCTAAATTTTTTTAGAATTCTTCAAACATTGCTAATCTAAGTTTTATAAAATTATAAAGTTCTGCATAAATATAAACATAGCCTGGTTTGCAATTTCCACAATCATATTTTGTTCTTTGACTTTTTAAAAATAATCTTAATGTTTTATTTTATTCTTCCACTTAGAAAGGAATAAAAAGAAAAACACATGCTGGGAAGTAAAAGAAAAAAATAACTGAAAAGTAAAGGCTGTTCATACGGACAAACTGTTCCTGAATGAAAGTAAAAACAAACCAATGAAAATAAGTTAGCTACCCCTCTTCAGGACTCAGGAGGAATGGTCTAATATTTACCAAATGGAAATTGTTTCCAAGCTGCAGCCATAACATCTGCAAATCCCAATTTCTCTCAATCTATATGTTTCTGTTTCACTTTTAGTGCAAGTGGAGCAGGGATTTTAATCTCTGTGAAATGTTAAGAGTTTCATCAAAAAGCTGAAATTCAGTATTTGTCATACTGGGCACCAAAATACTGTTTTTTGCTTTTTCATTTAAAAAGCTCAGAAACTCCTAGTGAAATCATATTTTCTGATAAATATATCTCCTGTTAATTGAAAAATATTCCTGCATCCGTATTCCTTTTGGCAGATACTCATCTCTGCTTCTTACAATATTTGTTGTTCAAGATAAATTATGTCATCCATGATAGAACTCAGCATGGCGCTGATCTTGATTAGGGTCTCCAATGTAAGGAAGTCTTTAAACTATAATATTTTGCAGATCTTATGAAACTGTGAAAATATAGCAGCCCTTACATAAAGCCTATGGCAATAGTTGAAAAGTACAATGATCCCAACACCCCCAGGTATAAAAAGCTGTCTGTATAATGAGCGGAGTTGCCTCAGTTCAATAGGGAGTGAAATCAGTGCCTTGATACTTGGAGAAAGTCGCCAGTGCCTGCAAATCCTCTATTGCCACATTATTCATTTCCCTCCCTAAAAACACTCCTGCAGCTGTTTCATTCACTCTGCAGAAAGCTTCTTCTCCAGATGGCGTGGGTAGCCTACCGGAGGCTGATGCCAAACCAGATCCCCTTGCAGGAGGTCCAGGGCCAAGGAAAGCGTGAAAGAAAACTCATCCTCCTCTGAAAATGTGGAACGCCCTTGTGAAGGACACAGAAAGTGATTATTTCAGGGAGAGAGTTACTATTCTAGTCTGGAGCATAAAAACATCAGTGAAGGGTTACAGCACTTAATTTTCTCTTTGCTCTTGCTTTTCAAAGTTTGCATAACTACTTACTCCCTTCGGGTTACATGAACTAGAGCTGAAGATGAAAATTATCTCGTGTTTCTTCAGGGTCAGTTGGTCTACGGGGATAAAGCCTTTTGGCTTCACAAGAGGTATTGGGACTCATTCTGTGCTAACCTGTGCCCTGTGCAATCGCACTGATGTCAACAAGACCAAGCAAGGTGTATGCCTGGGAAGACAGCGATGTCGATGCTGTGTTATACAATACCCTTGGGGAGGTTTTTCACTTGCCATAGTGCATACAGCTGGGAAGGCCATTCGTTAACAGTATTTCTTTCAGGATCCCTCTGAACTCAGGATGTCTTTTCTTTTTGGAGTGCTGAAAAAAACAAGTGCACTATTATTACAGCTGTTGACACTGCCTTTTAATGGCATGAATAGAGATTATTTGGACAGCAGCAGTAAATGATGTGCAGTAAATCAATCAGGCCAAACTGGCAGAGATTATTAACTAAAGAGACAACAGTGTTTTTCATCTGAAAATAAATGTGCACAACGTGGTAGCTATTGTTGTTGTTTGCATGGGGCGAGCCTTTTGATGGTTTTGATTTGCGAACATGAATGAGGGACCATTTAATTGTAGGATGCCTTTTACAGAACACAACATTTTAAAACAACCAACACTTGTCCTGGTAAAACAAATGGCAGATTCTGTAATTATTTCTTCGTGTACCACTGAATGCTGTAATAAGGAACTCCTTATTTTCTGCTGCAAAACACACATCTAATGAGTGTCCCAGCTCCTAGACTTCAGGTCATAATGTTCCTTGGTATATAACACACAGAATCCTATACTTTGTGTATTAATCTAATGCTGTATTTTAGTTATATTTGACACAGGGTTATGTGGAGAACTTGCAGCAGCACTAGGACTCTACTTCCCAAATTCTCACCTTATGAAACAAAGGTACTTGATTAACTGGAAAAGAACTTGCCAGCAAGCACGTCCATTTGTCATTTAACGGAAAGAGCTACTGTTTTTTCCTCTTCTTCTAGCTTCTTCTAGGTTTGGAATTTTCTTGGCAAAACTTACAGATCTGTGTAGCAGTTGGGAATATATTAATTACATAATCTTTTGGAATACTGACAAGAAAGGTAAATTATAAATTTTTTCCTGCACTTAAAATAGACATAGCAGAACCATTAAATCTCACTATTAATGAGTCCAGTGTGCACGATGTACCACTATATCAGTGCAGCAACCTCAGCTTGATCTTGTACTAGCCACACGCTATGGTTGCTGGTTCTCCTACTAGAAATAAGGAATAATTGTCTTTGTAGCTTAGCCATATCCCTAAGCATAAGAAGCTATGCCACAAGAACGAGTTAATTGGCAATATATTTCTCTTTTGCCAATTGTTAGCTGAGCAATTCTTTTCACATTGCTCAGGGATGTAGCTACTCCGGCAGATGATGTAGGCATAGAGCAGATCTGAGGAAGCTAACACTACAGCTGGGAGAAGAATACTGAGGGAACAGCACTGCTTCTGATGTACACAGCTAACCCCTCTACTGACAGTTTTCCTGCAGGATTTTGCAAATCGCCCTCAGAAGGTAACTCAAGGAAAATATTTGTTTAATTATGTTTACCAGTCTTAGGTAAATACATATATTATTTATGAATAAATGACCCAACTCTCATTATATCACACTAACCTTAAGATAATTGGCTGCTCAGAAGTCTTCATGTACTACCTCATTCAGTGACTGCTCTGTAAAACCTCTTTTAATTTTCCCCTGTAACTCAACTTGATAGCAATTCATTCTAACCAATTTTCTTCAATCCACTTTCTGTTCTAGGAAACAAGTTTGTACAATGGTGCACTTGTTCTTTGTGTCATTCAGACACTTGAAAATGTCAATCTGCTAATGTTCATTTTTTGTCATTAGATTCTTTTTTCTCTACCATTTCTAATCACCAAAAATACTTCTTTCATGCAGCTCGGCACCTATTTAAGTGCTACCTCTTTTATTCTTTTGAAGCAGAAGGAATGAGTGATTAGAAACACATATTAATTATCCTTGTACAGATGAGAGGGTAGAACCAAACATAGGCTTTACAATAGTGGATGGAATTATATTAAGAATTTTTATCACTCATCCTTCTATTTTAAACTGTTGTCTAATACTACACTGAATAAAAATTTAAGTCAGTCAAGGTAAAGCTTTAGATTCCTTTCTTAAAAGTGATACTTCTAAATTTTTACACCGTAATTAAAAAAAATACTGTTAAGGACCTCAAATTTTCTATGAAGTTTAGAAAGCATTGAGCCATCCTGTGATGTTGACCACATCCAAATAGACACTCACACAATACACACTGATATAGATAAACCACAAAAACAAAAGTTACTTGTGAAACCAATATTCCAGTAATAATTATCTTCCTTTCATCTCAATAAAGAATAGAAGTGACAGGAAAATATTTCAAACCCAAAACTACAGAATAGTTCTCTTTTCTCAAGATTAAAAGGTTTCTTAGTTACATACTCATCAAGAATTAATCCCAGAAAAATGAGTTTGCAAAAACCCTGCTCAGTAAACTTCTCTTTCTCGCTACCTGACTCTGTCAAAAAAATGACAATTAAAACCACCTCAAATAAATACAGCATGTAAGTCCCCTCTGGGCCCTTGGAGAAAACTTCAAGGCTATTACTATAGTGAATATAGCTGAGGCTGTTCTGCAAAATGAGAACTATCAGTTTCGCTTAGACACACACTACAGGAGTGGTAACCTGTAGTTTCTCCTCCACTGACACATGCCCAGCCTCCTAAACTGCCTATAGGATTTATTTTTTTTTCCCCCTATTTAAGCCTAACCACAACTGAAAGGAGAATGCAATTACTGTGTCTTCAGACACAGGAGAAGCAGCTAAGCCCACCATTGTGCCTGACTCATCACTCCTGAACTATAATTTCCATCTAGAAAATGAAAATGACACTGAACAGAAACCTACAAAGCAGGATCCGCACTTCCTATTTCGAGTGCTCCCTGCTGCAGAATTAAGGCATGGTACTACTAAAGTAAACCTGCATGAATGAGCTTGATATCAGCTCATTTGCAAGGTCTTCCTGGGCCTTTTTTCTTTTTTTCGTTTTCTTTCGCTTTAGGCAACGTGAATGATTTTTATAGCTTCAGAACTGCAGGTTGCCAGGCTGCTGCTGGCGGCACCAACCAAAAGCCTGAAGGTCTCTGGCGTAAGCAACACTCTTGCTCCCTGGCAGTGGACGAGGGTCGACTGACTGTGGCCCTACAGCCCATCACCGCAAGGAAGCTCAAAAACCCACAGATCTTAGCACAGCAAGATACTCTATTTTTCCACTGCAGCTCAGGCTTGCACATCTGCGCCCAGTTGTTCCTCCTCCGCCCCAGCTGGCGCAGCAGAACTGTTACTGCTGACTGCGTTTCCTTCCTTGTCCTCCTGAGACCTGAGTTTCAGATGTCAATTATAGGGTCCCTTTGAGGTTTCATATAATCTGCGTTTAGTATCTGACTGTTTTGGTTTAGGAATCCCACATTCTCAGCGTAATACCATTTTAATCAAACTCCTGTTTGGAATAATTTTTAACTGATCATCCTTTTCATTTAAGATCAGGATATTCATAAGAGAAAAATTTGTGATGAAGAGAGAGAAAAAATAATAGATACAATAAGTTTCCATTTAAAGATAAATAATAAATTATCATGTATGCCTAAGCAGTTATGATTAGGCCTCTTCAGTACCTGATTCTAGAAAACGGCCACTGATAAATACACATTACCTGCCTAGATGGTCCTTTATGTGATCAAATACAGCAAATTCTTTATTTTTATATAGTGTTTTACAATGCCTTAACATTCTTCTTCCCCTCCCCTTTTTATTTTTCCATTGGAGTTCTGTCAAATCTCTTCTATATCTGTTTCTGTCATTTCACATTCTTTCATCTATCAAGGCACAGTAAAACATTTCAATATTTATTTCTTTTTGCTGATGTCACACCCTTCACTTTCTGATTTCCCTTCCTGGAAGTTTAAATCTTAGAATTATAATATTTTATCTGCAGGGAGCCTCTGGATGGCATGTTGGCCAATGTTCTGCTCAAAACAGAGACATCCCAAAAGCCATTATACATATAGGAAGCATTGTAATGAAGACTGTATTGGTACAAATCTTTAAAGAAAAAAAAACAACCCTTTTTTTTCCCCTCTGTAGTATCAACTAAGTATTTAGCATGAAAATATCTAGAAAACCTAATGTTCATAGTGAATTTTGTTCCTTTATATTACCAGATGCTCTCAACTCTGGATTGGCTCCCCTGTATGAGTGTCCCATTTAGATTGATCTAATTACTACCTCTCTTAAGTTCTTTGGAGGACTGTCACAATATTAACCTGGAATAATAAAGTTCCCAAAATTAGAACTCCATTAGAGGAAAGGTTAAAAAAAAAAAAAACAAACAAAAAAACCACCACACAGTACCTCTTTGTCACAGTATTTTTCAGTCCATGTGTAAGGAACTTACCAGCTACAACTTGTCCCAGTGTTTGTATGATCTCACCTATCATAAAAAAAAAAAAAAAAAAAAATCTGTATCAAACCTTAGGAGAAAATGTTTTAGAATTTCTCCAGAAATATTTCAGAAAAAACACATCAAATGCTTGATGAGTTGCTAGGTGATAGAAGTTTGTGCCTTGATATTAACATGTCCATCATTAGTTAAGATTTTGGGACTCAAACTAATTGGGAGGACTTCAAAATGTTGAAAATAATGCAGAAAAAAAAATTGTATCTGGTATTTGTTTTCTTACTGTCTTACTGCTGACAAAGTCAGTAGGATAAAAGTCAAAGCTGGTGTTTCAATAGCTGGTAACAGGATGAATTGGAGATGTTATAATCCACAATGTCCAAAAAGTTTCAGGGCAGTAAAGGAGTGAATTCAGAAAGAGCCAGTCACAAACTATATTCCCTAACCAATAAAGAATCCACCCTGAAGAGGTTCTCGTTATCTTCTTACAACACTTTAAAAAGTGATTATTATGGGTTGGCTGGCTGAGTTTTGAGTTTTTTTTTTTTTTCAAATTAAAGTCATTATAGTTCATATCTGCTCTGTAAGGAGAACTCTATCTCAATCCCCTTTTAGTATAATTTTACACTGAAAAATAAGATAATTATAATGAAACAGCCACTATTAATGGTTTTACTGGGTTGAAAAGGCTGACTAATTTACAAAGCAATTTATTTATTCTCTTGTACATTTCCACTTGGCATTATTGTTTTCAGATTATTTCCTTTTCACTGAACAGCTTTTTAAAATAATTATTCTCTGGTACAGTTTCTGTTAGTTGGAATGTCTACTTTCCCTTTCTGTGGACTGATAGAAATCCATAAACTGACATTTTTAAAAGAGCTTTTAGCTTTTTAAGCAACTATATTAACTTTTTATGTTGCCTGCTGTCCAAGGTTTCTAAGTGAGACTGTCATCTAAAGTAGAATAACTTACTTCCTATGCACTTCTTAAATGGCCCAATTCAAATTTAACAGAGAATGTTAATGTGCAGATTTTTAAAGTGAGACCAATCAGTGAGTGAGCTCAGAAAGAGCACATTATTAAAAAAAGGGAGCAACTTGCTTCCCGAGTACCCCTTCCAACATGAAAAAAAAAAGTCCTTGAGGAAATGGTCCTATCCCAAAATGTCTGATCTTAGTTTTCTTTAAGGATTTTCAAGAGTCGCTCATGAATAAAACAATACTGAAAGGAGTTCAATTTTTCAATAATAGGTAAAAGATTGTTTTATGTATCGAACTTTTAATAGATAAGAGAATGAAAATTAATGCAAACTTTAATGATACAGAGAAAAAGCAATGTCAGATGAAAAAGCTGAAAATAATCCATTATTATTGTGTGTTAGGAGTAACTAATTGTTTCTGTATACTTACTTGTCCAATACACTACATATGCATCCTGGTGTTAAACCAAATTTGCTACCAACACCAGGAACACTAAATTAAAACCTTATGGTAACAGATTTCTGTGTCATATGCATTTTCTGTGTTGAAAGCTGTCAAGGTGCTTCAGGAGGACGGGAAATGTGGTGGAATATCCCTATGCCATGGATCAGCACACTCCTGCAAACTCTTGAAGGACAAACCCATTTTATTCCTTCACTACAAGCTGGACCACTGGGAAGATGGACAAGAACCTCTAAACAATTAGCTTTATTTGACAGCTCTTTTATTTGTATACTCAAAAGACTCTACTAGGTGGGGACCAAGATCCAACTGCAGGAGCAGCTATTCGTCAAATCCAGAAACACGCAGTTATTTCTCCTAGCCGGCATGTCATCTAGGCAGAAGATGAGACAGAATACAAAGAATGCACATGGGGTAATAGGAAGAGGCAGTGAACTCAACACGTCAGTTTAACAACTAATGTGTTATTTTTCATTGTACATCAAGAAGCAGCAGCACGTTTGAGTCACAATAAGGTAGTTTGATGGATGGCAACAAGGTGCTTTTCTTCCCCCAAATGGGAGGTACAGCCTGGGAGATGCATGAAAATATCATAGAAACTTTAAAAGTAAATAACTGAAAATGATATTTTTCAGTGAAAGGCAACAGATATCTAATTTGAGGAGGACAGACCACTCAGGGCCTCGGATGGGAATAAAAGTTTCTTACATTCAAAGTGATCAGGTTTTTCAACAAATTCTAAATAAATATGAGCAGCCCAAGACTTTATTTATAAAAGACAAAGGAAAAGGATGATGCAAAAAATCAAGATGACCTGGATAGTTTTAGCTGGATGTGTGGATATCACCCTAGGGAGATTACACATAAAGTATCTACAGAATTTATATGTGATTTGAACATGAGGTCCTACATTGGTATCGTAGAAAGACATCCAACGGTCTGCAGTCCTGACTGACAAATAATTACTGAGGAACGCAGTAATAAGGAGAGATTTGGGTAGAAAAAAAATAAGACCTCTGATATAATAGGTATGAATCGGAGTTGATGCCATATTGACAAAATCGGAGTGGCAGATGTGTGATTCACAATCCTACAGGCAATAGTTGAAATGAGCAACAGATGAGAAATTAATTTTACAAAGACAAAAAGGTCTAGGACAGACCCATGTGAGATTCCACAAAACAGCTAGAGGGAGAACTGCAGTAATACATGCTGAAGGAGTGATTACAAGTAAATGCAGGAGGAAAAGCTGCAGAAGGCCAGGGGATTGAGAATAAAGTCATTGCAGGCTGAAGAGGATGCAGCATAGTTCCTGCACATGCTAGGCATTTGCATGAGAGCAGTCACTGAAGACTTTGGCACGAGTAATTTAAAAAAACACCTACATGACATGGATACTAGATGAGCAACAGCCTAGGACTGAACAGGAATAGAGAAGCTCTATTGAACAAGCTTAGAGGTGATACCTATGGTATACCCATGATACCTGTTTTTCTCACTTCTTCAGATGAGATGTATTGGGAGGGGGAAAGGAACCTAGGAGCCAGAAGAGGTTAAAAGCAGAAAGAAAGCAAGAAAAGTAAAAATGAGAAATCAGCAACCAATGTGGAACGATCATGGTGTGACGAAATAATAAAAAGAAATTAGATATGAGAGTTTCTTGCACACATCATAAGAGGAGCTGTTCAGGGAATGGAAGAAACTTCGAAGGACAGGACCAGGCAGATTATGTTTTTTGGTATTCACCTGGAAGAAATCAAGATCCTCTGCAGTTAGGGAAACAGAGAGAAGAAAAGGGATTTTTTGAACAGTTAAACAGTAAACTGTATTATGAACATGAATACAACTAACATGGAGAAGTTTACCTGGGAACCTGGCAAGCCTGGAGCCTGCATTGACAGACAGACACGAACCAGGAGAAATCAGGAGAACTTTTACACAGATGTTTTCAATCCTGAGCTTGGAAACCCCCAAATCAAGAGCTGCCAACTGAGAAGACAAGAGAAACAAAAGGATGAAGAGGAGTAAACCCAAGGAAATTCACAACCTCTGCAAAAGCAGGGAAGACAGAGACTACCAGAGGAGCCATCAGTACTGATGCTGTGTGTCTGGTACAAGGGAGGCCCTTGGGGCAGTGGAGAAAGGGAACCAGCAACAACTGGAAGCCGAGGAGTGAATTGGTACCATCTTCTTTTCCTCTGCTCAACTGCAGCAACCTCAGCAAGAATCCTATCTTAATCTTGTATGTGCACAATCTTAAATGGAGCTTTCCAGAAGGAAAAGGAAAAGAAGGAAATAAAGGAAAGGGAAGGAAAATAATATAGCTAAACAAGCCTGGTTATTTTGCCAGTTTTCAAATTAATTAGATTAGAATAAAAAGCCACAATTACAAGCCAAAGGGCCTAATATCTTCTCTAATCTCCTTTTTATAGATGTGCAGTTTAAAAACAAATAAATGACTGCAGTTAGCCTGAGATGTTCAATATTGTAGGATTTATGATTTTCCTCTCTGTATGTATAAAGGTAGTTTTCTTTCTTTTATTTATTTTGTTCATGGTATTGTCTAAACACCCTGCTAACAGTACAAGCATCCAAAACTTGCTTCTTCAGACATACGTACATAGATGCATTGAATCCATGACCAGATCCTTGGCCAGGTACAATTCCACTTCACATCGTTACTGCTGGAGGGAAAATGGCTGTGACGAAGGGAAATGCACTAAACTAGCCAGTCATCTCCTCTTCAGTCTGTAATCCCAAGGGGATTGGACTCATGCTGCTTCACACTGTTGGCTCTC
This sequence comes from Pterocles gutturalis, assembly GCF_000699245.1. Taxonomy (NCBI): domain Eukaryota; kingdom Metazoa; phylum Chordata; class Aves; order Pterocliformes; family Pteroclidae; genus Pterocles; species Pterocles gutturalis. The sequence goes on along the minus strand of NW_010131759.1, from coordinate 12,736 downwards.
CGATGTGCAGACCTTTTGCAGCACTGAACACATTAAAATTATTTTGACATTAGTTTTATCAGACACTGTGCTTTATCATGCTTGCTTCAATTTTATGTTTTCTCTTAATTTCGTGGCTTTTTATTAGTAAATCCAGAGATAAAGCAATTTAAAAATTATATGCACACATACACAGGGAAAAAGTCCATAGAATTTGTCTTGATAAATAAACATTTGCATTTGAGTTTCTCTCAAATTTTTCTACCAGCTTCTTTAAAGGCAACATGTAATTTCATCTTTTTATAGACAAAACCTTAGCCAAGTTTTATAGCTAATCTTCAATCTCATATTTTTCCAAGGACTATGATACTGAGGAGTGGCAGTGTCAGTTATGTATCTATCCTCTTCCCAAAATAAATATTTTCTCTTATTTTGTGTGTGTGTGTGTCCCCTCCATTTCTCAGGCACTAGACACTTTATTTAGATTTAGTTTAAACAAGGGTGTTTTCATCCGAGATCTTATTTCCTGGAAATTCATACTTTGCAGTTCAGTCCTGATGAAATGAGACTTGGAATACTTTTTTTAGTCCCCATTACAGACTTACATGCACTTAAAAGAAGAGTGGCCACATTGTAAGTAGCATAGGAACCTTCTTAAATGAGCTGTATGAGCTATCCGCCTGTAAAGTACCAAATTCTCTCTGCTGAGTGTCATGGCTGCCTTTTCTCACCTATATCAGAACATGGAGTACAATGAAGTACAATGAACAAGCTCATGATGTCGTACCATACATCAAAGATATCTTTGTAGTGTCCATGTCATACTCAGGTCTGTAGTCAGACTGATTAAGAAAATTCAAGACCTTATCTTCTGCTCCTTAACAGCCTCTTCAGAAATAGGGAAAATGTGTAACAACCTTCAAACATGAGTAGATCATTCAAATTGCTATGATGTGGAAATGCCAAATGCCCAAACACAGAGATGAAGTTTATGCAGTGTCAGAAATTTTCATCCCGGTACAATGAATAATGACAGGCAGAGATTTTTTTAAAATTCACCTTCCCCTGGCAGCTTGCACTGTACCCAACGAACACCAATCCCGCCACTCTCCTCTGTAAGAAATCAAATACTCCTGTGGCTATGTTGGAGTTTCTTTATGGGCTAAGAATTCCAATATCAGTTATATCATTGTAGTGTTTGTTTCTAGGGCATTTTATAAAGTCATAAAAGAGAATGTGTGTACTGTGGCAGAGTTTTACCCTGACAGCTAATGTGCTGCAGTGTGATTCGTAACTCACTTCTGGAAGAGGCTTAAAATGAGAGGGGGGGAAAAAAAAAAAAATCCCTGTACCTTAGTAGCAAGTTTCCTAAGATCAGAGTTTTATGAGACTAGAAATTCAAATTGTACATCTTCTAACTGCTCTTTAAATTTCCAAGCCATTCATCACGTACATTATTTAGAAAGTCCACAAGACATGATTTAAAATAGTTATAAAGAGCAATTCTCTTATTTTTCATTAAGTTCCGCGTAATTCTTTAATCTTTCCTCCAAAAATCTACTCCACCGGCCAGAAGCAGTATTTCTTGAAGATGAGAAATGTCATACTTTTAAGAAACAAGAGCTGGGATTTTATTGTCAAAAGCAAATGCCTGCTAGTGGGGCAGCACTGTGTTAGAGTGGGAACAACTTCAAGGGTGGTATCAATCTGGTGCTCAACAGCTTAAAAAAAAGACCCAAGCCTGACACAAAAGGATTAAGTGATTTTCTGTGCTGTTAAGAGGCACCTCTCAAAGAAAATGGCCTGCCACTTGCAGGCACCGGTTTCCTTTACAGTTACCCACCACCCTTTTGCAACTAAATCCATGAGTGAGCTACAACTAATTAATTTTCAGGATCCTCAAAACGTAGTAGCTGGATATACAAAATGCATGGGAGCTCAGTAGTACAAATCCTACACATCAGGTTTTCAAGCACCTTTCTTCTCTGTTCAACACGTGAAGAGGGTCAGATACAGAACAACGTCACCAGGTTGATGTGTCTGCGACGGTAACACCGTGAGTCTCCATTGGACACTGAGGGCCAATTACAACTTAGAAACCACACTAAAAAACGTGGAAAATAAGATAATACACAGTCTCAACAACCACAGTTATGAAGAGGAAACTAGCAAGTACCATGTGCTCACAGTGCTGTGGTAACAGCAGTTTCACCTAATTCTCCCTTGAAACAAAGTGCACATCAATGCTTTGCAGCTGATGTAGGAAATGAGCTTCTAGGACTGATCTGTGAGACAGTAACTTGGGTTTGCCTTTAAGACGCAGGATATAACCTTCCAACACCATCACCAACCCCTTCCTCCCCACATACTTTCTCTTCATCTCAGTGATAAAAAGCCTGAATCCTGGCATCAGTCAGGACTAAAGCAATAAGCCAGAGTGCCCTGATCCCTCCTACAGGGTTACAGGTAACAGCTTACTGCAGAGAGACAAATATCGCAGGAAATCCCATGCCTCTGAAACTGATCTGTGATTACAGAGATACTGGCATATGAAAAGGCAGGAGCTGTTATTTGGCATTGAGTGGCTGAGGACAAAGCTTTGAGCACTGCATATATTCTTTTCATTCACCTGCAGGTGACAAGCTAATGAGTCAATACCACTGCGAGGACTTTTTTGTGGTTTGGCTAGCTGGACCTTTCCTGTTTCATATCTGAGTGTGTTTCTCATCCACAAAGCCACCAGGAGCCTTGCTACAAATAGAGACAGAGTTGTCTGCACAGCGTTGACACAGAAAGGCATAGCTAAGGACTGGACACACAGCTTTTCTTAGCAAGAAACGTATGTGCTTCTTACTGTGCTCCCCAAGGTGAAAGACACACAGTACAGATAAAAGGGAGATGGTAGTTAAGAGGAATGGGTTTATGTGAAGGCCAGGATGAGGACCTTTTTGAATTGTTATTGTGCATGTAAATAATTGAGCAATCTATGCTTTCCTTATTAATGGGTAAGATGCCACAGCGAGTACACCTACAGTTACCAGTAGCCAGTTACAGGTGTTCAGCATATCAGAACATCAGGCCTCAGGAGGTGTGCCATTTAAATTTCAGAATTAACAACAGAGGCTTATGGGCTAATTTATACGAGGCAGCAGGCAAAAGAAATCTCACTTGTCCTTAGTACTTCACAAGAAAGCTGTGCTGAGCTGGTGCTGTTGAAGAAAGCTTTCGCAACTGGTGTGGCAATGTAGAAGTCTAGCTTTCATTTTATTTACAGATAGCGTAAATCAGAGGAAACTCACTCCGAGAAGGACTTACATGGTTGTGCCATGGGCATATGGAAGATCCAGATCAAGTCCACCTATGAAGCCAGTGTGAAATTATCTGCCAGATTCAGTTATCAATAATCTGTAAATCAGTAAGCCATTTAAAAATTTCTTTACACTGCAGAGAAAACAAACTAGATATAGAGGTTCTTGTTTGGCTTCAGTGCAAAAATAAATATGGAGAAAAAACAAAATCAAGAAAGCTACATAAATTCAGGTTATATGAAACATGCAAAGGCAATAAAAATTTAAGTGAGGTCTTAAATGGCAGCAACTGTTTTGTTCCACCTTTATTACAAAAGAACAAGCTGCCTCAGAAGCAAAATGTATTTAATGTAGCCATAAGGTCTTCAGGATAAGAAATACAATGCTCTAAAGATGTCCATATGAACACTCAGAAAAGGCTTTGGAAGAAGAGGTGTAATGCCTATCAGAATGTCATTGTGTTTTGTTCCTAAAAGAAAAGCTGCAAACACTTCACCTTCTCTTATAAAATGATCTTAAAATCAAATAAATGACTTGCTATGTCCATATTTTCTTACTGTTTTATTTAATATTTGACTTTTAAATGCTTCAGGCATCCTGCTGGCTCTGTGCAGAGTGGGGGTTTTGAAGACTCAAACAGCTAACACCCAGCTTTCTAATAATAGAAATTCAAGATTTTGAGTGATAGGAAAACTTTCTTTTATTAAAATATATTGTGTTCTCCTATACTTTCCTTGCTGTTTTTCCTTGTCTTCAGCCATGAGCTGTTTTGAACAAAATACTTGATCATGATAACAATAATTTAAATTTTAGACTCCACAGTTAAAAATTAGGAACTCAATACATTCATCTAATTCATAACACACAATGCCTTCCCTTGGAGAACTGCTTTTACGTAGATTTCTGCCAACTTCACCATTGAAAACCTACTTTTAAATTCCCGTCAGGTGTTTTCTGCTTGAAGGGCTCCAGTGTGTGGGTGGCTGTTTTTCTTGTATGTGCCACGATGAGTCTCCTCCTTAGAGAGCTGGGGGAAGAGGGAGGGGGGAGTGTTTTTCCTCTTTTCGTTTCACACCACATTTGTAATATGAGAGACAAAATGTCCTACCTCCCGAAAAAAACCCGCCCTGGAAAATTTTAATGTTCCAGAAAAAAGCAATCAATGTAGTTTATGTGCCGGTATTTAACACCACATACCTCATCTGCTATTAATGGCTTGGCAATTTAGATCATTGTATAAAAAACTGTAATCTGGACCTGTTTATGTGTTTCCTTCTTCTAGGCAAGCTGCAAGTATGTAATTTGCTCTTATCTGCCTGGAGATCAGAAGGCAATATTATTTGACTTTGGTTTTAAACAGGATAGAGAGACCCCACATTTTAAAGAACCTGTTGACAAACAGGATGTTTATAAAACCACATCACACATAATTTTCTAAATAATTTATGTTGTTGCCTTTTGATTGGTTTTATCTTAGCTTAACAACAGATTAAATGGCCTGGTAACATGCTTTATAAATTCCACTTGCAGAAGTTCCTGTAATAACATACCTTTAAGTGCAGAAATATTTCTCTATAAAGGTGCATGCAAGGGAAAATGTGCAACTGGAACTGAGGGACCAGCCAGCTCTACTTCATGTTCACACACACAGGCTCCGAGCAGGGAGTCATATAACGGTGTCCCACTAACAACAAGGGCAGAACCATCCTCCTCTGCAGTTTCAGGAGCTGCCCTGTGCTCCCTTTGTGCTTAATAAGGTCAGGAGGTGCCTCCACCTGCCACTGCTCCTCTGATCCTCACCAGGTTGTTGTGATTAATTTGATTAATCGTTACTTAGACAGCCTAACACTTTTAATTTGCTTCATGCATAGCATTTGCTGCAACAATTAGGTTTGCTGCAAGATGTGGGATCTGAACTATGATAACATCCACTTAGAATTACATTTTCTTCTGGCTTTTACAGTATTAGAAAAAGTACTTATATCACACTAAATGCATAACATTAGTGTTCCCAACATGGTTCTAACCATCTGTCTTAATGAACACTTTCCCCCATGCATTTTCTGTCATGGTGACATCTTATGTTTCAAGCTAACAAGTTAATGGTGTAGAAGAAAAATGAGTCTCAAAAATGTCAAACACAAAAAGGTGAAAATCACATATTTTGTCAGTTCTTCTGGTTCACAAACCAAAGCCATCCCGGGTTAACTGTGCTCCCACCTTTACCTCTGCTGACGCTGAACAGTGGGTACTTGTTCATCAAGAGATGCTGCTGAGAGCTGCCTGGGTGTGAAGAGCCATTAGCACAGCAGAGGATAAATGCATGATTCCCTTCTGCTTGTAACATCCTGGAGGTGGATTTTGGGTCATCAGTTTTGAAATCATGGAAGCTTTGAACGTCACCATAGGTAACTAACTGCTGCAATCAAAGAAAAGTAGTTTATATAGGTCAGCTTATCTGTGTCTTCCTCCCACTGCATTTCACCCCACTGGTCTGTTTGTCAGTCTGGCTGGCTCCTTCTCCAGCCACCTCCATCCCGGAGGCTGCTAGCAGCATCTTCCTTCTTCCTCTGTCCCACTGTCCAAGCTGCCCTGGTTTTATTGAGCAGTATACACTCTGAGCCAGGCCTTACTCGTTTATGTTTTACTGTGCAGTTTGCCGTTTCTTTGTGGCATGCTTTTGAATGCCTAGCCTGCTCATGGAAATAATGAGAAACAGCCCCTCCTTATTGTCTCTTTTCCCTAATCAGCACTGAAAAGATGTTGGAAACCTCATGGGTTAGCTACAAGAAGCTGGGGCAGCAATGTCTGTACTTTCTTATAGTTGGCTGGAGAGTTAGAAACATTCTCCTCCTAATTAAGGAACATAAACTCTCCTATCTTAATTATAGCAAGGAGTAAACTATACCAACATAAGCACCTTCATACTGATACAGCCATGTCCACTTGCGTGCCTGCATTAATATCATTAGGCAAAGATGGAAAAAAAAAAAAACCCACACCCTTCGACAAAATATGCTGGTGCATAATCCTCCTGTAAGCCAAGCATCAGGCTCCTTATTTCCAAGCTGCAGCCTTTGGCTCTCTTTGTGTCTCTGCCTGATGCAAACTGCACCCTGTCAGCGCAAGGATGGGGCTCCCCTCAGTCCCACCAGTGCTGCTGGACGCACATGCCCTGGTGGGCTGAGGATGGTGATCCCCAGGTTAAACCAAGAGAAAAATAAGGAGTCCTGTTCTTTTGGGCAGCTTGGAGCTTTGCTGCTCTCTGGTACTAGGGAAAGGGGCTGGTAATGTACAAAGCAGGGAGTGGCGGTGAGACAGACATTGGCAAGCCCATCTCAGAGTGAGTCTCAGGAACAGCCAGCTGGGTTCTGTGTCTTCTCAGCCACAGAGCAGAGCCACAGGGAACAGACATGGCTGGCCACCAAGGGGACTTGGTCCCTTTTCTCATCACAGGCTGGGCTGCCCAAGATGGCTCAAGGGATGCACCAGGGACAACCTATTGGCAGGGTCAGCTCCCACCCAACCGCTGTGGGATAAGGACAAGAGCCCCCTCCCTTTTTAATAGCATAGGGAGGCCTTGAACAACCCCAGATACACTCCTGTTCAGAACACCAAAGCATTCCAACTGTGGGATGCCTGAAGTCCCAAACCTGATTTTAACTGATGTCTACCTCTGTATCTGTGGCACTGACACTCTGGGAAGGATATTTAATTTATTCTTCCCAGCTAGAAAGGTGTCAGACACTCCCCTGCCAGGGATTTTAACACCTACCTCGCTTTTCTCTCCCGCTTTATTTTACCTGCTCTTACATTGCAATGTTATTGTTATAATAGTATGCTGCTGTGCCTCAGTATGTTTTGAGATTTGTCTAAAAAGTAGGTTATGGAGTAAATTGTATTTTATAAGAGTTTTCTTTGGTCATTCTCAATTGATGATACAATCTTTCTCTTACAAGAAATTTACTCTTCGCTCTTCCTCTCCCATTTTCTGAATAGCCTGTTCAGAGAAAGCACACGTAAATTAAAGAGAGAAGAAACAGGCAGTAATGGCAATGAGCAATTCAACTCATGGTGCTTAGTTCAGAGACAAGCAGCCAGCCTGATGCTGAAGCTGATGCGCCATCCACGGTGCCTCCTCCTCGTCTTCCTCAGAAAACAACTAACTCTGTCCCATAAGCATGGCCATACATGAGCACTCACATAAAATCAGCTGAGAACATCACCTGAAGGTCCTCCCATTCACAGATGAATAGCACCCACCATAGAGCTCCTCTGGAGAGCTGCCTCCCTCAGCTCTGCACCCCCCTCTCCAGCTTTGTCACCCAGCGGGGGTGCCCCCAGGCACCTCCACAGGGTGCAATCCCAAAGCAGACTTCTCCAGCATTAGTGTTTTGGGGTTAATGACAAGAAGACTAGTTAGCAACCCTCTAAGCACTGTCCTCTATAAAACAATGCCAGCACATTGCAAGGGGGATTCTAGTCAAGGCTTTTTCTGCAGAAGAATTAATTGTGTCTCGCCGGGAAGAAATCAAAACGGCCTTTCTTTGTGCAGCATGACTATCAAGGCAAGAGGAGGACAGTGACAGCATAACCTGGCACACAGAAAAATGCAGGGAAGTGGGCTCTTTGGAGTGTTTTCAGACTGAATTTTAGAAAGTTTAATCTGCCTTCTTTGTTAATTGCTGTTCAGAAGGATCCAAGATGATAAGGCAAAGGTTCATGGCGAGACATAATGTAGAGCAATAAATGTGTTACTCACTAGGGCTATTTGAACCTTACTGAATGTGTTAAAATACATATTCCCTGTTGTGATGAAGTCATCCCTTCCAGTAAATTACTTGCACTACTGGTTTTGAATATACACTTACAATCAATTTGAATATACACTTAAAATCAATCTCTAAAGAGATATTTATTTGAATATGTGTTTTTCTAACTAAGTGCTGTTCCATATTTCTGGAAATATGCTTAGCATGTTTAATATTTATTTCAATAAAAACTATCTTCTGTATTTCAAGGCAATTCAGAAATATTGTATGTAGCTATACCTCTTATTTTAAAGGAATATTTCACCTGATGCTTCAAATATTAAGCATTATGCTAATAGTTAGCCATCAAAATTAAACTTGTTACAGGACTGGACAGGTCACCTTAAGTCTGCCAACTACAGGAATACTTTTCCTCCTCTGAAAGCTCTGAAGCTGACCATCATCCGGCACAGCAGACACACTGGTGGACATCAGACGTGATTTCACACGGCAGTTTCTATATTATTGTGTGAGTAAGAGAGCTGTGGCACCAGCCAAAGGTTTATACTGCTGCAGTTTGATCCTGCCTTGGAAAGCATAAATAGAATAGAAACCTGCTATAAATCTTGCTAGAGAGTTCTGCAGCAAGGGCGAGTCACCCAGGTGAGTCGAGTTATATATAGCTGCACATTTGCTTCACCTCTCCAGTTTTCCTAATTTGTGACAGAGTAGAGCCAGACCTGGATTTTCATTGCCAGCTGCTCATCTGTGGTTGTCTCATACGTGACAGGGTAAGGGGAGCAGAAGAATCAGCAGCCATAAAGCTCAGGTGGAGTCAAACAAATTCCCTTGTCCTTGGGATTTTCCCAGCCTGACAAGGAAGCAGACACGGCACAGTCAGACCTTCAGAGCTGCTTTCTTTCCTTAAATACAAGCAGATTTTAAGTAAAGCGGATTCATTTTTATAAACACACACACAAATATAAATGCATATATATAAATATATATGTGTGTGTATTTACATGTGCGTATGTGTGTGTATTTGTACATGCCTCCCGAATTCCTCTCTGCAGTGCAACAAGCAGAGAGCAGGGGATCTGCTAAATAGCTGCAACAGTTAACAGCATCCACTCAAGGTGCTTCGAGGTGAGGCATTGTGAAGGGTGTTCTCATCTCTGCAGGTGGTGTTTACTTTATCTTACCCACAATAGCATGTGTGTCTTAAACACTTCTGGTCTGAAACAAGTGGCTATGTCCAGATACCATGTTTCAAATTAAAAATCAAATATTATCTTATTTCCCCCAAGGAATGCTTACCCCAATGTGAAACATGTTTCAAGGTACAAATTACATGCAGACCACCTGGACGGGTAATACAAGTACTCCTGTTGAGGGTCTGATTTAATGTGTATTTGTTACTTCCATTCAGAGTTATCTGGTTGCCACGATGATCTGAACTAAACCATTGCTCTGGATATCGCTCTGCCATTTTCTGACTGGTTCCCCTTTTCACAGTAACAGATCTTTGAAATAAAGTTTACCAACCAGCCACTTAGATTAAAAGCAAGTTAAGACTAAATGTTCCTGAATGCCCAGACTGTGTTACTTGCATATACTTGTACCTACGATAAACGAGACTGCCTCTTAATGTGTATAAATGTAAACATATAAACCACGTATTTATGCACATCTTGAGATGGGAAATTCTAAAAATACTGTGAGAACAGTGAAACAGGAAAATAAGTTGTTACCCGGGAGTCAGAGGATGTCATGCTCTCGCAGCGTGCATCTGTTGATTAAATGTGTAACATTTAAGGCTAACAGCGTAGTTACAAATTTGCTTAACAGAAAGATTATCTGCAGTGTATTCACTTCTACAACTAATGAGAGTAACAGCTGTAAATCGGTGCTCTTCAAATGCTGTCTTATTTCTCATAGGTCTTGCATATCCTTTCCCTGGATGATCTTAAAACACAATTAAAAAGCTGGTGTATTCTTATTAGCTATGACTGACAACTGGAATATATTTCAATTTTGGTAGTGTCTCAAGCCAAACAAGTCAGAGGACAGGATCAAATACATTTATATTAGTTATAGACTAAGTTTTATTTAAAAGCTCTTCTATACAGCAATAGAGGGAACATTTCATTATCTGGAACCTCATGCTGAACCTAGGCAGATTTCCTGAAACATTATCTTAATGCTCACACAAATGTAATTACTCCTAAATCAATATTTTGTATTCAAGCCTAATTACAGTACATGAATTAGAATGCTACTAAAGACATGTGCAGTTGGCTGGTTCATAGACTTTAGCTGGCTGATATTAAAACTGGCAAAGGACCTCAGCTTTGGCTGCTCTGATGTGAATACACAATGTTAGAATGAACTTTGCTCGTTTTGATAGCTGACATGTGTAGTACGTCTACAAAGAGCTACCAGTCTTACTGTCCCAAAATAAATACTCAAGAAAAACAGGACTCCTTTTTTACAGCTGGAATCCGCCTTTCTGAAAAGTTCAGTTTTCTTTGTAATATTACAGAGAAACATTTAGAACAGAATTGTTAATAAGGGCTGAGATGACATCAGTTGCAGACAAATGAACTAAGGTGTTTCAAGGACTTTTTGCTTCAAAATGTTACCCACTCAGATTTATTTGTTCTTAGCAGAAGTCATTGTAATGTCCCAATTCTGGGATCTCAAATCTGAGCTATCAAAGAGGGAAATATGAATTGGAAAGGGCAGGTAGGACTCATCTAACTTTCCAGGAGTTTGTCATCATAAGGACTCCAAGACCAGAGCTGTGCAGAAAAATGTATCGCCTTAAGGTTCACACCCAAATTATCCTCCCTTGCATTTTCAGACAGGTTTGCCTCATTACAGTCAGCAGACATGTGGCTTTCCTGTGGATATTCCAAGCACTGCATGGTGGGGAAAAAATGTTAATTTTTCTGGCATAGAAATCAGACTTGATCATGGCCAGAAGTTCCAAAACTTCTATACTATTTCCCCCTCCTTATTAGCAATCTCCTCAGTATGTGTAGCTCCTGCAGGATCCTTCTCCTGTTATGAAATATTCCTCCCAGAGTTTGATGGCGTGTAGTGAGCATTCATACTAAATATGGAGGCATCCCACATGTATTAATTTTGTTCATCGCAGTTTCATCACCTGAACATGCACTCCTGAAGAAGATCTAAGAAATGAGGTGGTTGTTATTAATATTGAACAAGAACAGAGAAATGGCATTATCTCTGGCAAAATCTAATACTCAGTTCTGCAAACAATGATGATAAACTGAAGACAATATAAACTGAAGTGCAAGATCAACCTTGAAAATAACCTTGTTCTGTCCAGTGAAAGACTAAACGAAAGACTAAGGCACCTCAAGTGAAGAAATTTAAGAGGCAATTAAGTCATGATCCATTTGTTCCATATGAAAGGAAAATATCTCACAGTAGCAGACTTTTCAATCTAGGCAGCTCAGGCTCTCCAAGACATGAGTGCTCAGGTAAGGATTAGATTGCATTTAAGATCACATTTTTAAAATGAAGTTAACAAGCAGTCAGAGCAGATTCCAGTGCTATGTTTGCTGCTATAAGGGCTCTTTTGGTCAAGCCTGGGTATTCCTGTAAAGCAGTATGCTGAGTTGGCTCAATATGGAAATCTCCAAAGATGGTTTTCTGGCATGCAGGAGGTCAAGAGTAAGTAGACAAAAGTTCCTTTTTCCTTGAGATCTAAGAGCCTTCTGTACTGAGAGATATACCTTTTTAGTATAAATGGAGAAGACAGTTACTTTCTGCCTTTGGACTCCAAGATCAGTGCCAAATCCAACTTACCTTTAAAAACATGTTTTATGAGCTACTCCAGGAAATGTGGATGGGACACATTTTTATCTCAACAAGCACTGTATTTCCTGCAGGGTTGTTTTTTTTTTTTTTTTTTTTTTGACATCAGGAATGGTAAT
>NW_010131759.1:0-712 GCF_000699245.1 Pterocles gutturalis | reverse complement strand
GGTAAATGCTCTCATGTAAGAACCACTATGGAAGCAACTTAGAATTCACATTAATTTGCTAAATGTCAGCAATCTGAAGAATTCACAGGTCTATTTCTATGCTTGTTCTGACTTGATTATGAATCACCAGCAAAATGAAACATATGCACTGAGCATACTTTTTGCCTACATATTCAATATAATTTTATGCCTCTCACTGACCATGTTGTTAGGACAGATATAATTATTAAATCTAAAATAACCAGCTTATTCCTCTAGAAAAGCTTGTGCATCCTCTTGTAGAGTACTGTGGGATCACTCAGTCGCCGAGATCAGCTGCTTCGGAGCCAACCCAGCTCCAACAGACTGACCGATCGTGAGACACAGGGGGGCTTTCGGGAGAACCCTTCGACAGGAAGGGAGACAGCAGAGTAACCCGAACCCCGCCGACAGCTCTCCCGCGAGAGGCTGATGTGACCGGGAGCTGCCAGGGCAACGGTGACCATACCCCCCTCCCAGTCCTCAAATTCATATCAGGAGGGCAGAGAGCTAGGTAGCACAGAGAGCAGGCAGTGAGGGGATGCCACCCACAACATGCTGCAGCAGCAGAGGAGGCGGCTCCTGTAGTGGGACGCTGAAGTTCTGCCGGGTCCAGAAGCCTCATAAGGCAGCCGTAGGAGCAGAGCAAGCAGGCAGGGGTCCTCTGTGAAGAACTAAAGACCAGGAAAAGCAC
>NW_010131758.1:1033-1392 GCF_000699245.1 Pterocles gutturalis | reverse complement strand
CGGACAAAGGAGTGGCCTGACGCTGGAGCCCTCCGTGATCATACATATCTATAAATCCACACCTAAAAATGTCTATTTGAAGTCTTCATACGCGCACACATATACAGCCACAGCTATATGTCCGCCTTGTCCATATATATATATATATCCGCCTCGAGTGATGAGCTCTTTCTGCCCCAGTGTGGATTAGGACTTCCTTTTTTTTTTTTTGGTTGCCAAGGTCCGTGCGTTAATATTTTAATTAATCGGTGAAAATGGAAGTCCGATTTGTGTTATCAAGAGACCCCCCGATCCTTTCTCCAAAGGGTGAGGGGGAAGAAAAAAAAAAAAAAAAATGTGTTAGAAAGCATTCTATTTTG
>NW_010131758.1:0-1002 GCF_000699245.1 Pterocles gutturalis | reverse complement strand
GGTGTTGGGGGTTAATGACTATTGCCAAAGATAAGTGAATTATCAAAGCTGTTGCTCTACCCGATCTCAAAATCCATTACATTGCTGGCCGTCTAATTAAATACGTAAGTATAATAAAATCATATTTTATGACTATTTGAGGGTAATGAGATTAGTCTTTAGAAGCGATCGCCACATATTAAAGATGCCACTGTCTATAGAATGTTAATAACCTTAAATCAAAGTGTATGGAAACTATTCATGATAAATTAAAAGAAAATTCCTGTATTCATAATCAGCCCGGAGCTTTTGAGGTACAGTAGAGCAGATTACAAAACCAAACACTTTTTATCGCGGAGGGACGAGCGAACCAAAGTTCCCAAACAATGCGGTGCTCGGGCTGGAAATGGCACTTTGGTGGCACGGGCACATTTAGGGACCTCGGGAGGGCGCGGCGGGCTGGGGGCTGCCCGTCCCCCCGCACGCAAAAACCCGCCCTCCTAAAAATGAAGGTAAAAAATGCCCAGCGACGCTATAATTGTAGCATATTTCCTAAAATACGCAGAACAATGCCGAAGTTGGTTCTTTCCCTCTGCTAACGAAAGCATAATGCTTAAAATCATTTACAGTATCTTTAATTCAGATTACACGCGCCAAGGCGATTTAAATCTGATTACCAAATTAGAAGGTTTTAAAACAAATCCTTTTAAATCTGATACTGTTGACTAAGGAGGGGGGAAAAAAAAAAGTTCCATAAGCCCATCACATAAGGTAACGATCCTGCCCCAGAAAGAAAGGGAGTTTTAAACCTTTTTGACAACAAATGCAGCTGCCCCACTATTTTGGACGATATTAAGCGAAAATGAATGCAAATCTGTGTTCAGAAGCCATCTGGCCAGAAATGGGGGAATCAGCTGCTCTTCACAACAGGCTCTGAGGCTGAATCTATTTCAGCTCATTTTCTAGATCATCTGGTCCTGCACCCAAAGCGTGGAAAATACGGTCTTTATCATTCACCAACTT
>NW_010131757.1:0-4534 GCF_000699245.1 Pterocles gutturalis | reverse complement strand
TGGCAGCGGGGGGAGCAGAGGGTGGCAGCGGGAGCTCGGTCCCAGCCGGGGATGCAGCCCTGGTGACTCAGCTACGGGAAACCCAGCGCTTCGCTTCTGGGCTTTTAAATCCACACCTTTTGGACACAGAACCAGTGCTACCACCGTCCTTCATTTCTCCTGTTGCTCTTTGTGCTCCGGTTCGCTAATTAAGCCATTGGGTCGGTAGGAACAGCCTCGTTTCAGGCAATAGGAGTGTCTCTGCCCCTTTATTCTGCTTTTCAGCTTCTCACTCCTCTCTTCATATTTAAAGGCATAATTCTCTGTCAGATCTTGCTTGGCAGCACGTCAGGAGCCTATGCCAGGCAAAGTGGGAAGTGAGACTAAAGGATTTCCTTTACACATTCACTTCTATTTAAAATATTCTCAGTATTCACCAGATTGTTTTGCATTTGCCCTTGAAGACGCTCCTTGTGCAGAAACCCCTCACCCATCTCCGCCCAGCCGCCCTGAATCTCCCCAGCACCGCACACGAGCTCTGACGGGTCTCCGAGCGGCTCCGGCGCGGTTCCACAACCCGGGGGCAGCATCCCGTGGAGCACACACAACAGCGAGACGTGTGAAGTGGGAAGGGGCTTTTTGCAAGATGAGATAACGTAAGAGGCATTTATTCGTTCTTTATGATGCAGGGCTGTGCCGGGCTCTGTGTTGTTAAACGTCCCACCGATATCTTGTGCTTGCTGCTCTGGCGTCCTGCTTTAATGCCTCGGCGCTGCAGACACATGGATGTTAGTCCTGCTTTAAGCAGTTTATGAATCCAGGCCTTTAGGGAGAATTAACAGTGTATTAACACTGCATCTAAGAAATTAAAGGAATAGTCAAGGAAATTTATTTTTATTGACTTTTAGTGAGCCATTTAATCCAAACATCTCGTTAACTGCAGTATAACTATACTATATAATGGGTTTTGCAATAAGAACAATTAGCTTTGCAATTAGCATGAGAGTGAGCTCCCTGCAACTGCCTGCAATTGGCAAAGGGCCTACTAAAAACACCTCCTGTGGTGGAAAAAAAAAAAAATAGCGTTTCAGATGGGTAGATTGAAACCGTTTGACTTTAAGCACCAATAATATTTCTTCTATTGATCGCGTGTCCCGGGTGATCTAGGGGCCAGGAGGGAAGGTTCGCTGCTCCAGGTGAATTTATGTCTCCGCTGTCATCGGTGTGGCATCGATCGGCGTGATTTGCGGGGTGGACCAGGGAGTCCTGCAGTAATTAGCCCACCTCGTTAATGCCCGGCCCGTCTGACCTCCCGCGGCGGAGGAGGATGGATCCTGCGGGATGGAGCGGGTGCTGCTGGACCCTGCTGGCCCCGGGGATGCTCTGGGGGGGCTCCAGCCTCCAGCAGGCGTGTGGCCGAGCAGGCCAGCATCTGAGAGCATGGGGAGACGTTTCTGCTCTGGGGATTTTCTGTGTCAAAAGGGAGAGTGTCCCCGTGGCTGCGCTCGAGCCCGTTTCTGGGAGAACATCCACCTGGGATCGTGCCGAGACGCAGGACGTAACGGCGAGCCATCGCCCCGTAAGGATCACCCGGCGCTGCCGGGAGCTTCTCCTGCTCTGAGAGCTGGAGACAACAAGGTTTGACATCTCACGCTATTGAATAAATAATAACCATCAAAAATGTCAGCGTTTAGGTTTTATTTAAATCACCGAGACAACACCACTAACTTAAACTTTACGGTGCACTGTTACAGGCTCTGCGAGCACTCTGCCTGCCAAACACTGTTCCGTGAACACTGATATAATCTACTCGTTATCTGCCGCACCGCCTTGTAGTGGTGCTTTATTGATTTTCTGCACAATCAAGGTAAAAAGTCTTTTTTTTCCCCCTGTGGTATCTTTTTATGATTCTGGAGGATTTGTTTCTGCTCATCTGTCATTTTTCACCCACTCATCTCTCGGCTGTTTTATAATGGTAAAAAAAACTCAAAAAACTCCCACAACCCGCTGTTGATTTGCTCAACCACATTAACAAACATAAAGCTGACAAGGAGGGGGGACGGTGACGGTGACAACCGCCACGAGCTGCGTGGACAGACAGACGGACGGGCAGCCCAGCAGCGGGAGATGGCACCGGCTCCGGCCCCCTCTGGGGGGAGGAAGCCTGTCCTTCCTCACAACGCGCTCCATCTCTAGCAATAATCTAAAGTCAATTTGTATAGCAATCGGCAGTATTCCCTTTTGATGGAAGCCTGTTTGCCTTTAATTTGTTACGAGATGATGGGACGTAAAGGAAGGTTCAGCTGCGGGGAAGGGCGCTCCTCAGCCATCCGCGGGTGGACTCCGGTGTCGGCTCCTGAGCCGTTTCCCAGGGACCCTCCTCTGCCTCCCGGCATTGTCAGTGCTGGATTTTCTCTCTCACACGTTCGCTAATGCAGCAGGCTGAATATTTTACATTTCGGAAGCCTACCTGTGCCTTGTTGAGATGTAGATGCTTTGAAATGTCACTTGCCGTGTGTTGCCATTGTTGCCGTGCACGGCGTGCAGATGAGGAGCTCTCCTCCCCTGGCACATTGCAGGGTGCCAGAAGAGCCCCTCATTCAGTGCCGGCGATAGTCCCATCCCTGCCCACCCAGGCACCTGCTTCACTTCAAGCACTGAGTGGGTCCCCTTGGAGATCAGGTCCCAGCGTGGCCCCGGGAATCGCGCAGCAGCGTGGGAGCAGCAGCAAGGTGCATGCTGTCTGCTGCTGCAGGGGAGGCTGGAGCACAGCACCAGGTCCCAGAACTGGGGGGGGTTCTGCTCTTCCCCCACAACTTTGCTTCTCCTTTCCTTTAAAGAAGGCAAGGATACGGAGGGAAAAAAAATCTCTTTGCATTTCAGAGAGTTATGAAATAATCATGCGGTGTTTCCCTTCATCACTCCTAACCACAGAGCAAGCTCTCACAAAGAATTAGTTTGCACCAACCCTTTCGTTCATCTCCGAAGCCACAGATGAGAGATCGCAGAACTGGAGATTATGACTTTTAAGTTCAATTCATTGCCTCAAATTAGCATCAAACTGCGCAGCGCTGTAAGCAGAGCTCTCTGCCCTGACCCGAGCAGTTGCTGTTCGAACGGCGCCGCCGGGGTGGGGTGAGTCAGAGCAGGACCGGAGGAGAGCAGGGCTGGAGAGGAGCAGTTCACGCTGGATCGCGCTCAGAAGTGTCTCCTCTCCGCTAGAACTCATCATCCCGTTATCAGGCAAAACAGATTTTAGCACTGATTTATCATCCCCTTTGCCGTGGTGTTCCGTTCAAACCCAGCTCAGCAGCCGGCGCACGGGCGCTGTGTCGCTCCAGCGCGGCCGAGCACCGCGGCGGAGTAGGATGGGGGCGGGCAGGCTGGGGATCCTGTTGGGATTATTTGCACCTGGAGAGAAAAAAGTCTGTTGTGACCTGAACCGAGAGGAAGGAACTGCTGACGGGGATGGTGGCTCCCACTCCCTGCTCCTGGGGGACATGTGTGAATAAATTATTACAACCCCAGCAGCAGCGGAAACTTCAACTGAGGGCTGTGAAATTTCAGTGGCATCACTGCGGGTGCTGTGGGGAACACAGTGCTATGCCCCAGGTTTCCTGAGGGGGCTGCGAGGGGCCGTGCCCGTGGGAGCCGGGGGTCTCAGCCCTGAATCAGTGCCGGAGCTCCTGGCCCTGGGGGGTGCAGGCAGGCAGGGAAACGCAGGGTCCCAGGAGCCCAGGGGGGAAGGCTCAGGGCAGGATTCACATAAGGATCCCAAGGGCAGGTTTTTTCCGTGCTGCTTGTTCACTTGGCCTTTCGAGGGGCGTGGGAGGGACGTGCTGAGGGCACAGCTCCCCCAGCCCGGGGACACGCTGCGGAGCCGGCTCTGCCCTCTCCCTGTGCCCAGAGCCGGCGGCAGAGGCGGCTCATCGCTCAAGGCGCAATCCAGGTTTATTTATACGGGCACAAAAGAGGGAAATGGCTTTGCTGCTGGGATCAATCCTTCAATCTAATGCCTCTCACTCCATTGTAACTGTATTTCATGACCTTCTCAGGGATTTTCAGGTTTTTCACTTGAAGGAACAAGAGCTGTGGAGAGAAGGACGTGAGAATAAAGGAGAGAGCTCTCTGTTTCCATTCAACGCAGAACGACCCGGGCAGGAGAGGAAAGCTCATGAGTTATGATGACAGGCAGTTTGATCTCTGCTGCACCCAGCGTTGCTCCGCTGTGGCTTTGTGGTTTTTTAACGCAGAGGTCACCTACTCGAGCATCTGCTGCTGCTCATGAAAACCCGCCGACGTGCTTCAGCCTCTGCGCAGGGAGCGGGGCTGGGCATCAGCCTGACAGCGCCAGGGAGGCTGCAGGCAGGGAGGGAGCAGGCAGGGAGGCAGCAAGGCAGGGAGGATGCAGGCAGGGAGGCTGCAGGCAGGGAGGATGCAGGCGGGGAGTCTGCAGGCGGGGAGGCTGCAGGCAGGGAGGATGCAGGCAGGGAGGATGCAGGCAGAGAGGCGGCAGGCAGGGAGGCAGCAGGCAGAGAGGCTGCAGGCAGGGAGG
>NW_010131756.1:7774-8191 GCF_000699245.1 Pterocles gutturalis | reverse complement strand
CCGGAGCTTGGGGACAGTCCCTGGAGGGCTGTGGGAGGTAAAAACTGGCAAATATCAGTGTAGAAATGCATAAATAGACATTTATAAATACAAACACCCCGATATAGAAACATAAATATTTATTTTCATAGTATAAATTTACAATGGTATCATAAACATATCAATATTTATGATATAAGCAATAAATAAATGAATTTGGTTAAAAAAAAAACCAAGCAAAAAGCCTCTCCTTGCGTGGAAAGGGCTGAAAATCTTCCGGTGGAGCAATGCCAGAGGAGCCCTCCTGCACATTGCCACTGAGCGGCAGCACAGCTTGTGCCCACGCAGCTCCGGATCCCTTCGGAGAAGTGGAAAAAAAAAGTTGATCCTGGCAACTCTAATGTCTTAATAACAGGAATAACCTCGTGGAGAGGCTGG
>NW_010131756.1:5423-7751 GCF_000699245.1 Pterocles gutturalis | reverse complement strand
TCACCCCGCAAGGGGATTTCCCGGGGGCCCTGAGCAAGCTCCAGCCTCGTCCCGGCTGCCGGGGGTGAAATCTCGTGGGGCTCCGGGAGCAAAACCACGCGCTGGGTGATGGATGCGTGTCCGGGCACAGGTCTGGAGGGTGTTGCATAAAGCTCTTGTGGGTTAAGTGCTGCTTTTCCAGGGGTAAGCGATACGCTGGGTGATTTCGTAAGGTCAAAAATTGCTCCCCCACGGACCCTGTTCATGTGCAGGAGGGAAGGAGCTGGACCAGCCCGGCTGCTCTGGCTTCTCCACTTCTCCTCATTCCTCCTGCTGTCACGTCTTGTTGTGTCATCGACGTCACCTTCATCCCTGGGAGCCCAGCAGGAGGGAAATGGGACAAAACCGAACCCCCAGGCTAACAGCTGCTGTCACATCCTTGGCTACCCGCTGTTTCTCCCTCTGTCTGTCCATCGCACGCCCCTGTGCTCGCTCCGATGCCGTGCTGTGTTTTGGACTCCCCAGCTTGAAACACCCCGCTAAGGCTTTGCCTTTGGATGGTGCAAAACCCTTAAGGAGCATCGAGCCTTTGCCGCACATTTCACAGGGAGCATCCCGAGCTACTCCTGGCTTTTGAAAGCCATGGTCACATTAGGAACAGAGGAATCAAATCTGGCCCCGGGTGAAGCAGCAGAGCTGGGATTGTCTGTCTGGTCCCATTATGAAAAGCAGATGTGAGCGAGGAGCAGCGCTGCCCGGAGCAGGATCCTCTGCAGGGCTTCCCCGGCTGGAGGGGAAGGCGGTGGGTTTTCACACGAGTTCATTTTCTGCCGCGTTTCCTCTTCCCCTTTCTCTTCTTTCACAAGAACTTTTCATCTTTGCCTCTTGAGCCGCTGTCGGCGCTTCTCAAAAACACTTTGGCTTTTGCTTCCCCACTGGGTGCAGAGCGGCCAGCACACCCCAGCTGTCCCTGGGTAGATCCGCCGAGCCCACACACTGGGTTTTGTATCTGGGTTTTACGTGCTGGATTTGGGGTGATGGCTTTTGCACGCCAGATTTTGCACGCTGGGTTTTGCACACCAGATTTTGCACACCAGATTTTGCACGCTGGGTTTTTCACAGTGGATTTTGCACACTGGGTTTAACTTGCTGAGTTTTGCACGCTGGGTTTTGCACGCTGGGATTTGCATGCTGGATTTTGACGCTGGGTTTTACTTGCTGAGTTTTGCACGCTGGGTTTTGCACGCTGGGATTTGCATGCTGGATTTTGACGCTGGGTTTTACTTGCTGAGTTTTGCACGCCGGGTTTTGCACGCTGGGATTTGCATGCTGGATTTTGATGCTGGGTTTTACTTGCTGAGTTTTGCACGCTGGGTTTTGCACACAGGGATTTGCATGCTGGATTTTGACGCTGGGTTTTACTTGCTGAGTTTTGCACACCAGGTTTTGCACACCGTGTTTTGCACACTGGGTTTTGCACACTGGATTTTGCACGCTGAGTTTTACTTGCTGAGTTTTGCACGCCGCATTTTGCACACTGGATTTTGCACGCTGAATTTTACACGCCGCGTTCTGCACGCCAGGTTTTACTGCCAGATAACCAGGGTGGGATCAAGACCACGCCTCCCATCAGGGCTCCTGCAGCTCCTTTGCCATGTGCTGAGAACGAAGTTGCTTGTCTGCAGCCTGTTTTTTCACAATAGTTAAAGTGTTTTAATTAACGTCTCGTGGAAGCAATGCAGAAATATATTGATGAAGTGACTGCGATGCACAGTGCCCCGCGAAACGAGAGGGCAGGGCAGGGGAGAGGGCTTGGCTGGGTGCTGGAGGCAGGACTGCAGCCATGCTCCAGGGGTACGGCTTTCCAAGACGGCCAAGAAGTTGGACGTCTTTAGGATTTAGGCACTGCAACTCTTCTCCATGGGTATATATTGTTCATTAGCTCAGAGCAAAGCAGAGCAATCTTGAACTTGCAGGAAAAGCCGTGCCAGGGGTGCAACCCACCCCCAGCACGGCTGGATGCGACCCTGGGCGAGAAAGCAGGTGCTTTGGGATGGCAAATTGCACCGAGCTCATGACGGGACCTCCGGGGAGAAGGAGCTCTTAGAGTTGCTCTTTGCTTTGCAAGAGAAACGCGGGGCCCCAGGGGCAGCCGCTGGAGCTGGTGCAAGCGTGAGGGCTCGGAGGAGGGAGCAGACCTCTGCCAGGGTGGACACGCAGCCCCGGGGCTGGTGGGACCCATCCCCTGGGGGGGGGGGGGGATGGCTGCAGGGCGACGGGTTCCCGATGCTGCCGTCATCCGCAGAGATGAAGAGACAAGTAGGAGCATGTCAGCAGCGGTGAAGGCTT
>NW_010131756.1:4745-5373 GCF_000699245.1 Pterocles gutturalis | reverse complement strand
CATCAAACCATGCGAACAAAAAAGCGGCGCTGGGGGCGGTTTGCTGGGGGCTGAGCGTGGTTTCTGCATCACCGGCGAGGTTTGGCCAAGGGCTGGCCTGGGCTGGGGTGGGTGTTAGGAATATTGAAAAATATGCAGTAATTGAGAGCTGCCAATAAAAGCCTCGCTGGCAGAGTCTGCAGGCGGCACAAAATGGAGGGCTGGGAGGAATGCGCGAGTTGTTTTTGTGCATGCTAATTATTTCCAGATGCATGCGCTTGACAGCGGCGGAGAAAATGTTAGTTGTGAATATATTTCATTCCACCGTTGAAGAGCATCACCAGCGGGAGTCCAGCCTTCCCCACTGACTGCTGCTCGTGCCGGTGACGTGATCCCGGATTCTGGCTTGGATGCTCTACCGAGGAGAGCTCCCAGCCTTTTGCACGGGAGGAAGCAAATCCTCCTCCTCCCAGCATCAAATCCTGCTTTGTTCCCTCCGTGCAATTTGGAGAAAATCTGGGATGAAGCCACGCTGCTAAAATCAGCCTCGCTCGGAATTTGGTGCCTGGAGAAAGCAGCTGGATGGAGACCCGGAGCAGCGCTGCGAGCGGGGCGTTCGGGCATCAGCCATTTCCAAAGGGAAAACCGC
>NW_010131756.1:2968-4585 GCF_000699245.1 Pterocles gutturalis | reverse complement strand
GCGCACGACGGCTGGTGTTGCTGATTTTTTTTTGGCCAGTGGGGGTGCAAAGGGGGATGCGGAGGAGGAGGCAGGGCTGAGCTGTGTCTCCCAGGTGGATTTTAATTCTTGCATTTTTGTGTTGATTTATTAAAATGCCCTGTGCTCATTCCCGGGGCAAATAAAGCTGATTTTT
Organism: Pterocles gutturalis; assembly: GCF_000699245.1. Taxonomy (NCBI): domain Eukaryota; kingdom Metazoa; phylum Chordata; class Aves; order Pterocliformes; family Pteroclidae; genus Pterocles; species Pterocles gutturalis. The sequence continues at coordinate 4,410 of NW_010131756.1, read as the reverse complement.
GGTTTGCTTGCACCGCGATGCCACGGCTGCATTGCAGAGCCCTCGTCTCATCCTTTTTTGCTCCCCGTCTTTTAATCGCACCAAACCCTGCCCAGATGCGGTGGTAGAGCCCATCGAAATTAAATGATTTGACCAAGGCCATGCGAGGAGTCGGTGGCAGAGCAGGATCACCCCCAGCTTTAAACAGCCCCCCCTGAACGACAAGCCAGGATTTTCCCCCTCCTTTCTGGATCTAATTTTTTTAAGTGCTAAAAAAAAAGAGAAAAAAAAAAAAAAAAGGCACCCCAAACCCGACAAACACCGTGGGATCCTTTCAACCTCCTCTGCCCAGTGCCACCAGTCAATCCCGCCAGCTCCACCAGCATGTGCTGCGCCTTTCCCATTGTTTCCCCAGGGCTTCAAACCAGAAAGGCAAGTTGACGAAAAAAATTTGGTCCAGGAAGTAATACAAAAGGCAAACTTAATTATACACATCGGGTATTGCCTCTCCCCGTCCCATTCACCCGGCGAGGGAGGTAATGGTAAATTAGGTCAGATTATGTGAGCGCCGAAATAAAACCCACGGGCCAAATTCCTCGCATCCACACCTCCTTCGCCTCCGAGGTTGCATAAACGGTGACGGGCGCTGGAGGCGGCCGCGGCGCTTCGGCGGAGCCGCAGCGCTGGGTTTTCCGATTTCCCTGCTTTTGACGCAGGAACGACCCCGCAGCATCGTTAGGGCTCCAAATTCTCCCTCGTTTATTTTGCATTCGTGTTCACAGCCCTCCCCGGCGTCAACCTGATACGCTGCGGGTGATCTCTGACGTTTGAACCTATTCGAAATGCGCTGGCTAGGAAACAAACCCTTTGGTTATCCGGAGTGAAACAAGGCACAAAGAGATGCTCTGAGTTGGTACCGGAGCAGGGATTAATGTTGGTGATTTTCCAGCACTCATCCACCTCCCGGCATCTCGGCAAGGGCTTAAAACCAGGGGATGGCTTGCGGGGATGGTCAGAAAAGTGGGTCAGTCCACCCCGAAGACAAAACAATCCCGTTTGCTTCTTTTTATGGTGTTTGCTAGAGATAAAAAATCACTGGAACACGTCAGGTTTCCTACAGCCTGATATTTCCCCGCGGATGTCGCTTCCCATCACAAAATGCGCCCGGATGGGCAGGAAAACCCCGGCGGGTGTCAGAGGGACTCTTGTCCAGGGCATCTTCTGGGGTTAATGCTGCTTTTGACCTCAGGCCAGGTCTGGGAGTCAGGTCCAGACTCGCTGGTTAAAATTTATTCTGAGGTTTTGAAGGTTTGGAAGGAGGGATGGGGCTGGCGGGGGTCAGGATGTGTGCAGGATGGGAGTCGGCGTTCTGGGGTGTGCTGAGCACTGGCGATTCCCGCAGGAAAACCATCAAACCATCCTTCCTCCAGCATGAGCATGTGGCAAGACAAGCTGGGGAGAAA
>NW_010131756.1:0-2566 GCF_000699245.1 Pterocles gutturalis | reverse complement strand
TTGGAAAGCGAAAAAAAAAATAAAAAAATTCTCGATCGCACTGGATCTTGGAGATAAGCGGTTCCCCGAAGGTGTCCAACCCGCAGCGGGACGCTCCTGCCTTATCGCCGCGGGTGCAGCCGGGGGGTCCGGCACCTCCTGCCCGGCGAGGGGCTGCGATAAGGGAACCCGGCTCCTAATCAGCGGCGGGATGGCCCGGGGGCTGCGGGCATCTTCTTGGGGCAGGGACTTAGGGAAGCCAGGAGCATTTAATTTCATTTTTTGCAATTTATTTCTCATTTCTCGTTATGTTTCTGGCCATGTGTTCTATTGCTGCTATTTCATGTGTTATATTGCCCCATAAAGAAGGTGATGCACTAGCGAGGGCTCAGCTCTGTGGGTCTGATTCACCATTTGATGGAGTGATGCAACACGGATTGCGGCGGCGTGTTTCGCATCGACTTGGCGGCGTACGAACGCGGGTGCTCGGTGCAGCCTGCAGCCAAACTCAGCTTTTAACGGCGCAGCCAGATTTACCCCCGGCTGCTGCTCTGCTGTGATGGAGTTTGGGGCTCGTGCAGCCCCTGGGGAGCTCCGGCACCGGGATGGGATGCACCAGGAATCGTTGCACAACAGGGACTTGTGTCAAAGGCGGGTTTTGGAAATTGAGTTCACTTTGTTGCTGACCTGCGAGGGATGACTCGGATTTACCACGCCAGGCAGGGATGGCGAGAAACCATCCCAGAGACGCAGGCTGTGCCTTTTCCTCCCGGTGACACGGCAAAACCACAAGCCAGACCAGACTCCTTGTGCCATTTTCCCTCCACAAAAAAATGAATAATTTCATCCCTTCTCCGTGAGCATGGAGAAACCCCTCGGTCTGTGCATCTCTGCTGGGGCATCTCCGGCTGCAGCATCTCCTGTGCTCCGGGGTGGTCCCTGGGATGGGCGCGGGGCACGGAGCAGGAGCAGAAAGGATTCCTCGGGGTTAAAATATAACCTGCTCCTACCTGGGAGCAGCAGCGTATTTCGGACTGATTCATGTTGTTTCTTATCAGGGAGCAAGACCCAAGCGTGCAGGGGAAAGGGCTCGTTAAGGTGACACGGCCACCGCCCCACCCTGCGCTGGCAGGAGATCAGCCGCTGCCGGCTGCTGGTTGCGGAGGAGAAAACCTGGATGAACTGGGTGGAGCAATAGGGGAAATTGTTCCTCTTCGGGTTGTAATTCAGGCGGTTTCTCGAAGAAAGCGCTCTTACAGAAAGGAAGCGCTCGTGCCCGTGTTTGACGTCGCGCAGATCAGCAGGGAGGCGACGCACACAGGGTGGCAAAGCAGCTGCAGCAACGTAGATTCGGTTTAGTCTCTTCTGGAGAAAGCAAAACCATAATAATGCAGGGGGAAAGGAAGGAGAGATTTAGCAATTGCTGCCTGCAATTGCGCGGTGTCGAAGGACTTGTTAAGAGTCTCTGCTTTCTACAGGTTTTGGGACCGTTGATGCCGCCTGGTCTCGTGGGACACACAGGACGGTGGCCAGGTCTCACCTCCAGCTCTCCCACACCCACTCCAAGTGCGGAGAGCGCTGCCAGGTACCCGAAATCAATCAGGACCAAGTCACGCGTGTGACATTTTATTATTGTTCATTTTTTCCAGCAGCGCCACCTTCCCACGGAGAACAGAGGAGGGACCACGTGCCAGCACCGGCCCCGGCGCCCGCAACCCCCTGGATACCCAGACAGAGGCGAGGACAGAACACACCGGGCTTTTCTCACTTCGTGGGAAAACCAAGCGCTTCCTTTTTTTTTTTTTTTTTTTTTTTGGAGAATGGTTTTTCTTACTTTCTTCCCAAGGCTCAAGCAGCAATAAATTATTTGGCATTATCACGGTGCTGCATGCAAATGGTTAACCTTGATTCCAGTACATGCCACGCTGCACCCCCTTCCCAGCAAGGTCGAATTCCAAATCATCCTTCGAGGAGGAGAGAAATAAAACCGGGTGCTGTTCCCTGGGCTGTGAAAACTTTGCGTCCGTCTCTTTGAGGGCGTCAGATGCAATTGGTTTGGGCTGATTTCAGGGAGGAACAAAGAGGTCGGAGAAAATCTGGGGGCAGAAGAGGGTTTCAGGGGTGCAGGGACACGGGGGGTGCTCGATGCTCCTGCACAGGGCGGGATCGATGGCTCTGCGGTGGAGGAGGGATGGTGGGTGCTGTGGATCCCATTTTCCCAAAAAGCCTTTGCAGGGAAGAGCCCAAAGCTCTCCTGAGCTCTTCCACGAGCTTTTCTTCCCCGCACCGAGGCTCCAAACCCATGCAGGGGAGGTGACGTGGCGCCTTGTCCTGCTGTCCTGGCCCGGTGACAGGAGGGGACACAGGGTTGTGCGTGAGCTGAGCACCCAGAAAACCCCGAATGCAACCAGAATTAAATCCTATCGGAGGTGAAACTCCTTTGGGCAAAGCAGCAGCACAAGCCCCGAGCCGGCCCCATGGCCTCGCCGGTGCTTTGGGGACCACCTGGGGCTGTTGGGGACGTGGAACTGCTTTGCTCCCAGCGATGCTGTACCCCTCCAGGAGCAAATACCTCCTTTTGCTCATG
>NW_010131755.1:0-1314 GCF_000699245.1 Pterocles gutturalis | reverse complement strand
GGCAGGGGCACCTCTGACTGCTGCCCCCCCGCTGCAGGGCATCCCCAGCAGCCCCCTGCCCACACACCCATCTCCGTGCCTGTGGGCAAGCGCTGGCCCTGGGGGCCTGGCTGCCAGAGACCTGGGACACGGCTGTGCGCGGGTGGCAATGGCCATCGGTCGCCTGCAGCCCAGGAGCAGAGGGGTGAGCAATGCTGATTACATCAGCCAAGACACCGCAGAAAACCGAGAGTGGATGAAACACCCATGGTGCTCTCGCTGGGCTTCTCTACTGCATCACCAGCAGCCGAGAAAGTGTGTGATGGGGACGGCCAGATGCCTTTCTGGGCAGGACACACTTTTCCAGGCTAAGAGCTTGGAACTGCGGCTATTTTGCTTTATCCCTTTCCTCAGAGTGAGCTGCTTATGACATTCCCTGTGTCTCCCTGTGCAATCACTGGTTTATCTATCCACCTCAAATGATGCTTCCTCAGCTTTACTGTGCATGTTGGCCAATAGCGGCAGAGAAATGTGGCCACCACATGTTGGCAGCAATTGAATCCTGGGCACATTTTTTCTCTGCATAGCCTTTAAGCTGTGGGAACCATTTCAAAGGAAACCATTCCCCCTATAACATGCTTGTGATCTGAAGATGTCTATTTAGATGGCAGCCCGGCATTAATTTAGCAATTCACTACAGAGTTTGGCGTGATGTTTAAAGCACTAAAATAAATTGTGGTGAAGCCGTTTCCCTCAAACCAGATTGTGTGGTTTACATTATTTGTCAACCTTAAGTACAACTGGCATGTTTGTATCACTCATGCAAAGCCCCATTGTGCCTCTCTAGAAGGGGGAAGAATCCGCACAGAAACGCATCCAAGTTCCTGCCCCGGCAGTCTCATGTCCCTGGGAGATCTGCCCCGGAGGCACGCAGCCCAACGGCCTGGAAGAGAGCCTGGGCTTTCCTCGGGATGATGGGTGTTAAGTCAGGCTCATATAGGTTATATTACAAAGGGCTGCTTTAATCAGACGCAGATTTGTACTTTCTGCCTGCAGTGCCTGAAATCCACCGAGCCGCGATGGCTTAGACACGCACACAGAGTGCACACGCACACCGAGCACACACATACAGAGCAGAGTGCACACACTGAGCACACACATACAGAGCACACACACACAGAGTGCACACACACAGAGTGCACACACACAGAGTGCACACACTGAGCACACACATACAGAACACACACATAGAGTGCACACGCACAGAGAGCACACACATACAGAGTGCAGACACAGAGCACGCACACACACACAGTGCACACACACACACACACA
>NW_010131754.1:372-652 GCF_000699245.1 Pterocles gutturalis | reverse complement strand
ACAGGAGCCAGCCTCCATGTCACCAAGGAGGGATGTTTGGCCCTGGAAAACACCCAGCTCTTAGGCAGGTGTTCCCCCCTCGCCCTGAAGCGGACGCGATGTGCAGACGGGTACGTGGGCACTGTCCCCACATTGCCCCAGAGTGCCATGAACCTGCCAAGCAACTCGCTGGCAGCATCGAAAACAGCTTCAAAGCATCAGCGGGTGAATTCAGGGAAGGAAAATGCTTTGAGGCCGGTTACACAAATGCACCTCCTCTGGCTGTCCCCGAGCTACGTCT
>NW_010131754.1:0-218 GCF_000699245.1 Pterocles gutturalis | reverse complement strand
GCCGGGCCATGGCCCTGTGTCCCCACCGATTCCCGTGTGCCCTCCCTCTCCACTGCACAACTGGCAACCAGTGTGAGCCTCTTAAAGCCACTGTAAAACTAAATCAGAAGAGTCAAATAAAATATTTAACAAGCAAATAAAAGCGCAACCGGAGCCGGCCCTGCACAAGAAGACCTCCTCTGCAACAGTGGCTTTCCCAGCCCTTTTCGCCCGGGACT
>NW_010131753.1:1143-1345 GCF_000699245.1 Pterocles gutturalis | reverse complement strand
TGGCACCTGGGGGGGTGGGACAAACCATGGTGGCATCTCGAGGTAGTGGCATGGCTGGTAGTGGCACTTGAGGGGGGTGGGACAAGCGGTGGTGGCACTTCAGGGCTGTGACACGACTGGTGGTGGCACCTGGAGGTGGTGGCGTGGGTGGTGGTGGCACCTGGGGGGGGGGGACAAGCGGGGGGGGGAACTGGGGGGGGGG
>NW_010131753.1:0-940 GCF_000699245.1 Pterocles gutturalis | reverse complement strand
GAGGTGGTGGCGTGGCCAGTGGTGGCACCTAGGGGGATGGGACAAGCGGTGGTGGCATCTCAAGGTGGTGGCACCTCAGGGTGGTGACATGGGCAGTGGTGGCACCTGGAGGTGGTGGCATGGGCGGTGGTGGCACCTGGGGGGGTGGGACAAGTGGTGGTGGCAGGTCAGGGAACAGGGGTGATGTTGGGGTTCCTGGAGGTGGATGTTGGGGACACTGGGGACCTTGGGGACATTCCTGTGTCCCCCCCCAGCTGAGTCCCGAGGCAGCAGAGGAGTTTGTGGGGTACCTGCGCTCCATGGGGCACCTGGACAGGGAGAACATTGGGGATTGTTGGTGACACTGGGGACTCTGGGGTCCCTGCGGGGGGATTGTGGGGTACCTGCGCTCCCTGGGGCACCTGGACAGGGAGAACATTGGGGATTGTTGGTGACACTGGGGACTCTGGGGTCCCTGCGGGGGGATGTTGGGGACACTGGGGACCCGTGGGGACACTGGTGACCTTGGGGACATTCCTGTGTCCCCCCCAGCTGAGTCCTGAGGTGACCGAGGAGTTTGTGGGGTCCCTGCGCTCCGTGGGGTGCCTGGACGGGGGCTGTGGGTCAGGGGTGGAGGGGACACGGGGGACAGTGAGGACACTGGGGACTCTGTGGGACACTGGGGGCCCTTGGGGACACTGGGGACCTTGGGGACAATTCTGTGTCCCCCCCAGCTGAGCACATCGGGGACCTTGGGGTCATTGAGGTGAAGGGGGACATGGGGATGGTGGGGGCTTCATCTTCTTCAAAGACGTCGATGACTGTGTTCATGATGTGGAGGAGATGAAGATTGGGAAATCTTGGGGATGTTGGGGACGTCTGGGACCTTGGGGACATTGGGGACATCAGGGACGTTGGGGACATGGGGGACATTGGGGGTGTTGGGGACCTTGAGGTGGTG
>NW_010131752.1:0-9936 GCF_000699245.1 Pterocles gutturalis | reverse complement strand
TTTTCATCTACCGACACCCCCAAATCCTTGGGCTGCTCACAAGACATTCTGTGCCCAGCCTGTATTCGTGCTTGGGATTGTCTTGACCCATGTACAGGACCTTTCATTTGGCTTTGTTGAACTTCATGAGGTTGGCATGGGCCCACCTCTCAAGCCTGTCAAGGTCCCTCTGGAAGGCATCCCTTCCCTCTAGGATGTCAACTGCACCACACAGTTTGGTATCGTCCACAAACTTGCTGAGGGTGCACTTGATTCCACTGTTCATGTCGCCGACAAAGATCTTAAATAGCACTGGTCTCAGTACCAATCCCTGAGGAACGCCACTCGTCACCTGTCTCCATTCAGACACTGAGCCATTGACCGCAACTCTCTGAGTGTGACCATCCAGCCAATTCCTTATCCAGTGGGTGGTCCGTCCATCAAATCCATATTTTTCCAACTTGGCCACCACCTTCCCAATTATCTCTTTTCCAGTCTGAAGATCCCCTAGATTTGTCTCCTATCATGTGGGAGCTGTTCTGTACCTTTGACCATCTTTCTTAGCCTTTGCTGAAGCATTTCTAGTTCCTTCACATTCTAACCGAGATGCAGACAGTATTTAAGATCCTTCCACAGCATCTTTTCTGAGTTAACAACAACTAATTTTATAACTGCGCATATATAGTCAGGTTTTTTTCCCCTTATGTGCACTACCTTATGTTTTTTAACTTTGAGTTTGACCCCTCATTTTCTTAATCACACTTTCACATTATCACATTTACCCATTTGTGTAGAAAGTGTATTCTTTATTACAGATTGAAATCAGAGTGACTGGTCTAAAGTTTTGTTGTTTTCCCTTTCAGCCCTTTCAAGATTGCTCTTGCTGTTTTCCAGTCTCCTGCACCAATGCAATCTGAAGGAAGAGAAACGCTCCAGGCTGTCCCAAACCTGCAGAACCTTTGCTTGAAAGTCCTCTGGGCCTGAGAAGAGATTCCTATTAATTCATCAATTTATCTAAAGTCTCTTCTACTCACAGTTCAGCTCAAGAGAAATGTTTGACTTATTCTGCACAACAAAGGGCTGTATGGGAGTGATATCTAAGCTTCTCCATCCTGAATACCAATACAGATTTCCTGCTATGGCGTTCTCTTTGATATGCACCTTTTTAAAATCAAACACCTATATCATTCTATATACCTCTGACATGTAATGAATTTGGGAAGATTGTTATTATTCAATTTCATGCCTTTATAAGTTGGTTCTTTATTTCTTCTATGGACTGCCTTATTCTAATTTTTCACCTCATTTGACAGAGTTTATGCTCTTTTTTATTTTACTCACTTGGACACAACTGCCACTTTTTAAAGGATTTCCTCATGTCTTCAACAGTGTCTTTTATTCCTTTGTTTAAGTACTTCAGCTTAGCAATTTTTCTATTAAGAATGAAAAATAACAAACCAAACCAAAACAACAGAATATGCTTTTTCTTTGAATCTACAACACCATGTCTTTAGATAATCATCATGCTGCCTGTTAAGTTTATTTTAAAACTGCTTCTTCATATTTAGATAATTTTAAATTGAATTTAAACACTGTCATAATGGCATCTTTATTTTCACAAGGTGCTAGATCTGAGTCTACTGTGGTCAGTATTGCAGTGTAGTTCTTTCACAGTAACATTTTGAATCTTGTTTGTTCATTGCTCAGGAGGACAGAAAGATAAGCTTTTATTCTGGATTCTCTTCTCTCTTCTCCTCTTCCTTCTGTGAAATCTCTGCATCAAGACCCGTTGTAATAGGTATCTAGTGCTTGTGGGGGATGAGCTATGAGGGCAGTGTCCTGCCTGTGACAACTCCAGATTGTTGATTTGCTTGCATGAGTAAAATATATGAAAGTACAGATCACATCACTGATCTTCCCAGAATAACAGCTGCACTTGCTTTGGAAATCATAATGAGTCAGAGGTATGAAGAACAGTTCATGAACCAAATACTCAGCTGCTTCAGAGAATTTCCTTCAGAGCAGTTGCAAGTCAGCAGAACTGTGCCAGCGTTTACATGAGTAATGGGTACAGACCAACATCCTAATGTGACATACACGTATTTTAGATGCAGAAAACTCACCAGTTGATTGCAGAAGCTCCTCGGTGGCGTGGTAGGATGGATGGATGGTAAATAATTGAGCCATGTTTTGGGCAGTCAATAACATCCATGGGGATGAACTGTGTGCAGAATGGAAGGACATTTAGCTCTGCTCCAACCGATTTGTACGCTGCAACTACTTCCTCGATAGGCTTGCCTTTAGCTCTCCATCTGGGGAACTTAAAAACAGGAGTGCCGTCCTTCTCCGCTGCCAGTGCTGAGGGGCAAGAACAGTATTTTTTTTAATTCACATTTTTTGTTAAAAACAATAACAAATAAGAGAGATATTGCATGACAACTCAAACAGAACATCAAGTGGGTGATTATAGAGTGCCCTTTGTACTGTTCTGTATTCGCTTGGATATACTGTGTATCTGTATGTGCAAACCTTTGCACTTGGATATATTGTATTAATTCTGTCTTTGATTTTCATTCCTACAGCTTATATCATTCTCAACTTTAAATTCACTCTTATGACTTGGCTAATAGGTACCAATGAAAGCAGAAAAGAATCATGAACGTTATTGACTGTTTAACAGCGACACCTCATTTCTTGTTTGGTCATTACATTTCCCTGCAACTGGTTTGGTTTAGCAGAGCTTAATTTCCAGTTCAGCAATTTCTATGTGAATATGACTACATACAACTCAAATTCACTCATGTCAGCAGCATTTTGCCGTGTGGTGCAAATAACTACAGATGCTAGAGGTCTTCAGTAATTTCCTCAAAATTCTGTTTACTGATGCCTTCTGGAAATGCTTTCATTCGTCAGTGAGACACACAGCTATATCCAAAATTAGCCTCACAGGTGAGACAAAAACAACCGCACTAATTGCAGAGAGAATTTTTAGGTGTTTGATAAATTCCATTGTACAACTGCTTTAATAACTCAACACAGAGTAGGATAGTAGAGTCAAACTCTACATCTGTTGAGTTGTATGTGTAATAGGAAGAAAAGTGAAAACAATAAGAGGTATGGAAAACTCACCTAATTTAATTTCTATTTATAAACACATTTTTGTACTTTCTATTTTTCACTTCTGAAATTGGATCTTGAGTTTGACCTGAAGCATCTTTAACCTAGTAACGTAGGTCATAAGTAAATACCTACACATTATTCTGTGGAAGTTAGTGTGTACTGCAATTGCTTTTAGAAACAAAAATCATAGCTGTCTGAGGATACAGAAACATTAGCAAATTTCACTTGAGACTTAAGCTCTTTAAGTCACCTGGAAGTAAAAAGCAATAAAGTATCCAGTTGGTTTTTTTTTTTTTTCATCAGGAGAGCAACAAACTAATTCTATGGTTTAGTTAAAATAAATGTATTATTGAAGTCAGTGGAAGATTTACTTAGTTACAGCTGCTAGTGTAATAACTGCACAACAATAGTTTAAATAATGTAACCAGGTATTATGGTATGCTTCCAGAGATGAATAGTTGAATTGTCTTCTTCTAAACTAATAGTTGCCTCCTCTAATTCTTCCAAAGAGTGATTAAATCTTTTAATGTGGTAGAGTTACAGAATGTAATAAACTTGAGAACTATATGCTAGTTTGGGAGTGCCATAGCCCAGGTAAACAAAATTTATGTTTGATTCTTTCTTCCTAAGAGTTCTGAAAAATCATGTCAGGACCTGACAAAAAAAAAAACCAAACATGGAATGTAGTTTTGATTTCAGATTATCCATAAAGGTACATTCCATTCTGGCACTTCTATTTGCTAATCTTACTAAGTCATCATTCTTGTGCCACTGGAAAAGAAAAAAAGTTACAGTTCAGATGATTCCAAAGTAGCTTCTTTGTCACACTGGGTTCTGTTCTGTGAATAAAATTCTGAATACTTGTCAGGCAACAACTCTTTCTTTAGGAAGTCTAGAAAATCCTTATGCATCCTGACAATGGAAAAAGGGAGAGCAAAGCCTCCCCTGACCTTTTCAATGGGTTTTCCATAGTCCAGGTGGAAGAGAAATAGGCTCTGCAGGTACACTGCTGCATGCAAGCTTGTCAGAAAGGGCAGAAAGCCAGGGATAAACAGTCTTGGCTCCACGCCTTGAGTGTCCCAGACAGCGCAGTGAAACAGGTGACAGACATTTGTGCCTGAGCACAGGCTCTGCTGCTATTTGCTTTAAGACACAGATCTAGTTCAGGATGATTACCTCCAGGATGTACATTCAGACAAAGTACTGAGATTAATTTATTTTTCATATATCTTAATGTATGTCCCTGTATGATTAGAAACAACTTTTAAATACTGACTGACAAGATTAAACCAGTTCTGGGACTTGTGTTTGTTAACACATAGTTCTCGTGCTGAATACAATATAATAAAAACAACATATGCAAGTAATTCCCATATAGATACCACCTTCTCACAAAAAGGCAAGTTTATTATGTATGCCTGTAATTTTAACATTTGGATTAAGGTCACACTTACCCAAAGGATCAGCTTGTCCATTCTTGTCAGGCACCGTGAATACTCCCACGACTTTATGTCCCTCTTTTCTCAGCTTGTTATAAACTTCTTGTCCAAAAATACTTTGACCTATAAGGGCTAGCTTTAGTTTACGTTGGTAAGCCTGGTAAAAAGAATTAAAACAAGTTCTAGGATGCGAAGAAAATACATTGCTGCTTACATTTCTCTCTTGCTCTTTCCTATTCGATGTTCATTTTGATTTAAAATGGAATAGTCTTTCTACCCCAATCACCTTTGAGGGAATAATAACCAATTTTTTGAGATTAATGACAGGCAATATAGAATTCAGAGAGACCACACTCAACATATAATCTGATACTGTCACTGATGTTTATATGTCTTTTTCAAGAATTTTCATTAGACAGACCCACTGCTTGTTACAAGAGGTGTAACAGGCTCCATGGTCTTATTCAGAGTCAGATCTAATATGATAAGAAATTAAAATGCACCTTTCAAAACAGGTACATTAAACACTTTTTCTAATCATAGTTGTATGTTTTTCTCCTCGCTCCTCCTTTCCCTTTCTTATGGTGCTAGAACATGATGATACACATGACATCCTTGTCTCTAAACTGGAGAGACATGGATTTGATGGGTAGACCGCTCTGTGGGTAAGGAATTGGCACCCAAAGAGTTGCTGTCAATGGCTCCATGTCCAAGTGGAGACTAGTGATGAATGGTGTTCCTCAGGGGTCAGTACCGGGACCAGTGTTGTTTAACATCTCTGTCGGAGACACGGACAGTGGGATGGAGTGCACCCTCAGCAAGTTTGCCAATGAAACCAAGCTGTGTGGTGCGGTCAACACGCTGGGGGGAAGGGACACCATCCAAAGGGACCAGGACAGGCTTGAGAGATGGGCCCGTGCAAACCTCATGAAGTTCAACAAAGCCAAGTGCAAGGTCCTGCACATGGGTCAAGGCAATCCCAAGCACAAATACAGGCTGGGCAGGAAATGATTTGAGAGCAATCCTGAGGAGAAGGACTTGGGGGTGTTGGTTGATCAGTAGCTTAATGTTACCCAGCAACGCACACTTGCAGCCCAGAAGGCCAACTGTGTCCTGGGCTGCGTAAAAAGGAGCATAAACAGCAGATTGAGGGAAGTGATTCTCCCCCCTCTATTCTGCTCTTGTGAGACCCAGCCTTGAGTCCTGCATCCAGGTCTGGGGGCCCCAACACAAGAAAGACATGGACCTACTGCAGCGAGTCCAGAAGAGGGCCACAGGACAAACAGAAATGTCCTGAAAAACAGGTTACTCAAAATCACAATCCATTTCATTGCAACTCATTTCATAGCTGAAATATTATGGATGTATTTTGCTGTTTTCAAGTTACAATTTAGTTGTGCAGATGGCCTTACAAAAGGGAGTTAAGAATTCATAAGTTCCATTACAGGAATATTGAGGTGTGCTTCTTATTTTTTATATAAACAATAGGAAATAACTATTTGTTCAGAGACAATATTTTCCTTCAGAATGAACCTGCATAGTAAAACTGTCCCTATATTACAGCATTAGTCAGCACAATTGAAACTGCAGTAGTAACAAGTAGTAAGATGCAAAGGTGGACATAAATCAGGCTCTTGGAAAATCAGATTGTTATAGGTGGCTGGTAAAAAATGTCTGTGAGACTGGGGATTACAATATTACTAACCAACACTGCACTGCTGGCAGTAATGCCTAGAACAAGTCCGCTATTTTGTTCTTAATAAAGACAAGGCTTTGGTCTGAACTACAGTCAGCACAACTTATGCTTGCAATCCTTATGTAGCAAGGTAGATCTCATTACCAATGCTTTATGACTGATATCTTTGCTTTTACAGGAGAAATGTTGCTGCATTATAAAAAGTAATCATCAGATTTTCCTAATTATTTTAACTGTAGCAGGAAAGTTGGAGGATGACTGAAAGCTGGATCACTGAACGTGTTTGGCATGGTATGAAATCCTCTGATTTCTGTACTGTACTAATTTACAATGGTAGTCCAACTAGTACATTGAAGAAACATTCAAGTTAGTCCAGATGAGAGTTACTCATTCTAATTTTGACTTTTTGTTAACATCTCTCAGTAAGAACTGGAGACTGGAAGGGATCTTCTTAGCTAACAGATCCATCACAAGCAATAATGTCATATGATTGCTTTTGTAAATTTACCCGACCCCCTTTTTAAAGCACTTTTAAAGTACTCACTGCTGTACTCTGTTGCTTTTCTGATACTTGTAATTGTAATACTAATAATTCTTGTAATTTTAAGTCCAAATTTATCACCACTTTAAGAGCTACTTTTTCTCCACTGATTCACAAAGTGTTAATAACATATGTATCTTCTATTCCTAAACTTAACTTATAGTTCATGTTTCCCCGTGAATAAATCTGATTCTCATATTACATGGAACTGCATACCAGTGCCAGATCCAAATCATCAGTTGCTGTAAATCAACATAGTTTCAGTAAAGCTACACATGCTTAATTTGTGCTAGTTGTGGAACTGAGTCAACAAATGGTGAGAAGCAGAGAACACAGTCCTCAAATGAGCAAAACCATAAAACTGGCAAAGCTGAGAAGATTGCAGATTGGCTAAATCCCACTTCTTCATCGCAGTGCCTGGCAGAAAATCAGCTCTGCTGCTTCACACTCCAGAAGGTTACTCAAAGGGGGACTGATTTCAATTGCAAGATGGATCTGGTAATTGTGCCATGACCAGTGATTCTTGAGTTACTTCTCCAATGAGTGGTACATGTGTATTGCATGATTTCAATTAACATCTGGCTTAGACATGGCAATTTGCTTGTAGTGCATTAACACATACGCTGCCATCAGTAGAAAGCAGGAGCCAAACCCACAAGTCAGCCACACACAGGATTTCTCCTGAGTAAAAAAGAAATAATAAAAGAAATCCCATATGTGAAGGGTCTTGCATGATCAGACCACAAATTCAGTCCTTCATTTTTTGTTTTACTTGAAAAATTACAGTTGACTAACTGCACCAGATCTTTTAATTTCTTTTAGAAATTCTCCTCAGGCATTTTTACCTAAGATGAGTTAGACCTATGAAAGTGGGAAATCCTTTTAGAAGAATTTAATGTGGCTGTAACACCCAATTAAAATGGAAAGTTCTGTAAGATTACAAAGAAACGAAAAACAGTTTGGTGTTTTCTTTCTTACAGTAATGGCACATTTTGGCCAGCGTACCATCACTAGCATTCATCAAGAAGCTCTAGAAAGGAATCTCATTAAAGCACATCAAAACAATTTTGTTGTTAATTAGTGTGCTAGATGGATAGTGCATCATAACATATACAAAGACTAAACTTTTTATTGTTTCTGTCAGAGATGTTAAGAGGTTATACTAGACTTCTTTTGCAGTTGCCTGGCTGACTATGGACATATAACATTCATTAACAGATGCATGGGAAGGTTAATGGTCATGTAGTATCAGAGTGGATTTTTTGCTGTACTTTTGTAAGATTACCCAATTCCTAGTTATGGTAAACAAGACAGCTCAGGGGCTTAGAGAGATCTGTCCTTTATTTTATGACTCATCATAGGACAATGTAGATTTTATGAGAGTGCTACCAAAAGATAAGAAAGTTGGTGCTCACTTTACTGTAATTCTGCTGTTTTCATTGACTGAACTTTTAATTTCTTTTTTAACTTTCTATTTTGCTTATATTATAAAACAGATTAATATTAATTCTGTTTCCCTGACTCAAGTGCTCCCAATTTGGATGAAGAAAATAAGATAAAGGTAAGGAGCATAAACCCTGAGAACTGCTTGTACAAGTAGTCTTATCTTGAATGCTGAACTTGTCTGAAAGTCTGCTTTCATTTCATCTCCTCTATATGAAAGCACAGATTTAAGTTTAACTTTAACTTTCTTATTTAAATATTCTGGCTATACCATCTGTTGATACTATACTGGAATTTATTTTACAATGGCTCATTAAAAGATATACAATATTTTAATGTTTGCTTCCATTCTGGTTCTTTTTTTCCTCCAAAACACCTAAGAAATAAAGCTACAAAATAGAGCTAAGTACTGCATAGAGAAGCAGCCTGACAAATGCTGGTAACTATCTTGTCAAGTTACATATAGTTCCTAAAAATGAAAGACAAGTCCAAGAGATACATTTTCTTCTCTCAGAAGAGTCTAATGTTACAAAACCTATCCATAGGAGAATATTTATCTCATAGATAAAAAAAAAAAAATCTGTTACTGCCTCTTTTGTATGTGTGTCTAACATTAAAGTGGCTATCAGTGTCTAATCAGATTTCTCGAAGGCTAACATTTAGTAACTGCTACTCTGCTTATGAAGCTTACTATCAAAAAGATTACAATATTTTATTTGTTCTATATAAGAATTTAGTGAAGCTAGTAAATATTTTAATATATCTTTTAAAAATGAATGTAGAATTACACCTCCTTTGAAAAGCAGTGCTGCGACTGTATTTCTACTGAGGATTCCCCTACATGTGCCAAATTCCAGTGCCTTCAAATAGAAACCTACCGTAGAATCTCCCCTCCCATCTACACATCTACAGGCAACGTGTTCTCACCAGTCATTCATTCTCATATTCTGGCACTGCTGCTTGCATTTCCAAAAACCTTGCGTTAAGTCTCTTAATCCTAATGCCTTCCATGTAGATATCTTTGGAGGACTGCTGTCCTCACGCTAAATGGAGGAGTCAAACACGAAACAAAGAACAGTCTTTAGGAAAGAAAAAAATCTCCCAGCTCCATTCAGCTTGCCAGACCTACACATCTGGACAATTTGGACTAGGCAAGGCTTTCTGGAACTGGCTGTAGTTCTGCAGTCTATATATTTAACAGGACACAGAATGGTTTGGAACAAATGCGCAGAGCTGTAAAAAACCAAACTACAGGGTGCAGAGTAATTTAGGCCATTAACTTCAACCCTGAACAACCCACCATCCCAGAGCTAGGAACTGGCGATGCGAAGGTCACAAACTAAACACTCTTCCTAGGCCAAAGTGCGGGGCTTCTCTCTGGCACTGGGAACGGGCACGGTCCTTCCTAACTGAGAAGGCAACCTTCAGCTTCTCACAGGGCAAATCCAGCGAGAGGGAGACAGCGAACAGCCGCGCTCACATTGTTCCCGACACACGATTACTGGGGATCATCACAGCATCGCTGCTGCCTGTTCCCTGCAGCTTCCAGGCACATGCCAGCAAGATGCAGAGCCCAGATGATGGCTGCGATCCCGGCCGCAGCCCAGCCGGGCGAGATGCTGCTCCTGCCCCCAAACCAAGCCCCTCCTGACCTTCCCGCGCCTCTACGCGCTTTACTAAAATCCCGGCAGAGACAATACGCATCACATCCTGAAAAA
>NW_010131751.1:0-20969 GCF_000699245.1 Pterocles gutturalis | reverse complement strand
TCTACGCATTACACGGAAGAAAAAGCGGTCCCTCCTGCATGAGCACTGTGAAATACTCGCAAGAGAAATAGCTCTACCCACCACCCGCAGTCTTTGGGGCTGCTTGAATTTGCCGTGTCCTTGTTTTTTACGGAAATGTAGTTTCATTCTCTTGCCAAGGCTGATATTAAGAGTTATTAGCAATTTGGAGAAATACTCACCTCGTCCTGCTTACCTGAGATTGCTCTGGGAGCAGCTGACTCCTTTACAAAATGTCCCGTGTGTGGGTCTGACACTGGGGAGTCCGGAGGGGGCTCAGGGTTGGACCTTGGTGCCAGGCGGACCTTGGCCATCCCGGGGGGGGAGATGTGCCCACTAGCTGCGGTGTTTCGTGTGGTTTT
Organism: Pterocles gutturalis; assembly: GCF_000699245.1. NCBI lineage: Eukaryota > Metazoa > Chordata > Aves > Pterocliformes > Pteroclidae > Pterocles > Pterocles gutturalis. The sequence continues at coordinate 20,589 of NW_010131751.1, read as the reverse complement.
TTTTCCCCACAGGCCTTGGGAAAATACCTCCAGGAGAGAAGGAAACAGTCAGGTAATGAAAGGTTCCTCTCTCCGCGTTGAATTACAGTCGGTGTGCCTGCCCCATCAACCAAAACATCTTCCTAAACAGCAATTTTCGTTTGGGGTTTTTTTGTTTGGGGTTTTTTTGTTTGGTTTTTTATGCTGCGATGTTTGCCCCACCAGCCAGGCTCTGAGGCCAGGCCCACAGCTAGGATGGAGGGTGACCCTGTCGTCTAGGGGGTTGACTGTGGTGTCCCCTGATCTGTACTGCTCCTTTAGCCACAGCCGTTGGGCTTCCCCTTCTGTCTGCTGGCCATCGTCTTGAAGTGCAGCGTCTCATTTAAAGTGGAGAAGCAGCTCAGCAGCCTCCCTCAAGTCGATGCCATGTGTGGTTAGAGTAAGCCTTGCTTTCTGAGCAGTTGGGCTGGAGGAAAGTCTCTGAGCTTAACTGTGCTGGGAATTTTCCACATTCATTTCAGTTACAGAAACTGTTTGTTTCCAATGCGGAAAGTGCTCCAGGCCTCTGTGTGATTAAATTAATCTGCAGCATTTGTGATGGGACATTGCAGTGACAGAGAGTGGGACTGGGATACTGCTGGGTCATGACAAGACTGCAGGTGTTGTAATTCAGAGTGTTCCTCTACCAGAGGGTTATCTCTCTCTCTCACTCCTTCCCCACCTCCCCTCTAAGCACAAAGGTAATCCTGGGATAAGTGCAGTGTTTGTATCTAACACGCCCCTGCACTTTTGAGTCAGTCACACAATTTTGAGAATAACTAGTAAGCCATGAAAGACAGATTTAAGCATTGTCATTTATTCAATTTACAGTGGCATCTGCATGAAAGACAGTGAATCTCATGTCGATATTGGTGATGACGATTACCTTATTTGTTGTAAAGCAAGACCACAGGAAACAAGATCAATACACTTTAAAGTAACAGCATACATCTCGCTGCCATCTATTTTCTCTTTTCCATCCTTCTTCCCTCTGCCAGTCCCAGGATTACAGTTTTAACTTTACACTTTCCCTCCTTCTCTGGTATTAATATTGCATTTGAATAAAATTGTTTACAACCAAACAAGAGTTTCTCTGCTAATAGTTTCTGTCCTTGAAACCCTTTTTTACCTTACCAGCCCTTCAATACCTAGGAAGTCCTGTAGCCCTTCCTGGGATTCAGTCAGCCATTTGACTGCTTTTAAAACTTTTAAGAAATCTTCTCTGATCTATTCTCCTTTTCCTTCAGGTCATTATGTTTGTCTGCCTGTGAGGACACAAGTCTGAAAACCTTTCCACTAATCTATGGAGAAAGAGTCCCTTCCAGTTGATCACAGTGCATAGAAAGAACAAGTCCCCTCAGACAAACTAGTGCATTAAAACCACCAAGGTGGTCTGCTGTGCCCAGCCGCTGGCAGAGCTCAGTCCTCCCTGGGCTGCCAGTGGGTGTGGAAGCTGCCTGGCACTGGCATGCCCGGAATTTCGCACACGGTGCCCGACACTTGCACAGTCAAGCCCAGGTTTCCAGGTATTTTATTTCTGGGCTTAATTCCACCATCATGCACCAGAGCAAGTAATATCTTATTCAGCAGTAAGTTTCACTCAGTCTTAGATATGAAGATGGAGTTGGTCCTACAACAACAATAATAGCTCTTTACCTGCACCCTTTCCAACACTCCCTACATAGCCTCTCCATCACAAAAGCAAACAGAAGCTCCCAGAAAGCAGCAGCAAGTTCAGAGAGATCTGCCACCTCACCAGTTCGAATACTGCTAGGTGGTGTTTGCTCCAAGAGCTTGAGCCGCAGCTTGTGCTATAGCATGTCCTTGCTGGTATTGAACTCCTGGGAAGACACAAACTCTTTTATACAATGGAGAATGAAACACTTTTAAAACAAAGTTACCTAGTGGTTAACAGTACTGACTTTGGCGTATGCTGCTTCTAATGTGAATCTACTTAGCCTCAGCTTTCAAAGACCAGAAATTAAATTGACTTCATATTCCAGACAAAAAGTTTCTATATTTGATAAAACGAGTGTATTACAGCTCTTGGCTCAATATCCTGCTCTCCTTCCCTTCTACCCTTCCTTCCGTTCCTGTGCTGAAGTCTGTGAGAGCTATATGTGGACACTGGGGAAGAAGTCTTGTGCCTATTAGCAGCTACAATTACTTGAGTACCTCAGCCTAGAGCAAGTGAACCAAGTCAGGCCACGTGTAACAGCTGAACAACTGGGAATAACACCTCAGTAGCAGCTTGCTCTGCACATGTTTATTCATCCCAGGTATTTCTGAAATATTTTTCTGATTTTATTGTTGTCTTCCATTCTGGTCACATCCAGTTCCATATTGCAAGGTGCTGAGCAACAGCTTGTGAACCCTACCAAGTAATGGCTCCAGGGTTTGTTTACCAACATCCACTAGAGACTCCAGCTTTTCTGTAGAAACAGAAACTGAGCCCAGGCTTATCCAGGTATCAAGCTGTCACATTCCTTGGGGCCTGCAGAGCAAACTAGCTTTTGTGAAGAATGTTTACCATGACTGTAAGGCAGCTGTGTTTAGAGAGTCATTTCAGGAAGGTCTAGAAATAACCAGCTGTATTTCCATAACAGATTCATACCTAATTGTAAGGGAAGAACAACCATTCCTCAATTGGAGCTTCACATCCATCACAGGCAATACAATAAAACGGCAGTGACAAGGCTCAGAGTCAGAGTCAAACAAGGATTCAGGGAAGTCTCCAGGGTGTAAATGTCACTCAGCTCTAACTCAGGTTTGAAATTATCAATTTTTTCAGAATCTGTTCCTGAAACATTAATAGAGGGGCCAACTGGTGTAATCTTGCTCTCTGTGCTGGTGGTAAGTATTCCCACCCAGTGCGACTGTCATTAGCTTTAGAACCTTGCTGTGTGAGCGTTGTGCCTACAGCCCGTTTTTGGCAGTTTCCAACTTAGTTGAGGAAAGATATGCTGTCAGATTTAGTATACACAAGAGAGCTGGTCACAGAGGTTTATCCCAGCTTTAGGACAAGAGTAAGTTTTTACTATAACCAGTATGCCGTGTGTAAGGAATTCTGCCCATTTTTTTTGAAACTGTAGCACCTCCCCATCCCAAGTGTCTCCTTTTCCATGCCACCCTCGGTACCAGAGGCAGCCAAGCATAGTGCGTGGAAGAGGACTGGGCAAATAATGAGGGACTTTTTAAGGAAGTGCAATTTACTTTGTACCTCTGTGGAGCACCAAACCTGGAGTATACTGCCTTTAACTCACTCACTGAGATAATATTTAGCCTAGGTAGGACAGGTCCTTTAATTAGATGGACAAGCAGATTAGTTGTATTTTTGTTTTGCTTGGGGGATTTATTTTTTGTTACAATAGATTCTGTTTGTCAATGCCTCCTACAGGCTTTGGGGCAATATTTTAAATCTTATTTTAATCACCTCCTTTCAAAGGTGAAACTATCATCTCCTGTAATGAACCCAAACTCTCAAAATTTTCCAGACTAGAAAGTAGCAGAAATTTCTAAGGTATACATTTTTCGTAATTCTATCAAATCCTTTGCTTGTTCATAAGGCTGTGGCCTGATATTCTACTTTTGCTGCTGGCATTTATTTATGACTAAAACATTTAAGTTATCATTACAGCAAAACTGGTTAAACCAGCTGCAAAAATGATATTTACTCTCTGAATGAAATATCCAGCTCTGGTGATAAACAAATAAAGTAACTCAGATAAAAGATTTATTTTCTCTGTATGACTGCGAAGTGCAACATTTTAGAAGCCAGAGGGCCAAGTTCTGCCTTATGATTCACCTGCTGTGCTTTCAAGAGAGGGTAGGAGCTACCAGAAGGTAAGAAAGAGGCTTTATACTCTATAGCAGATGACAACTGTCTTGTTAGCTCAAGCTCTACAGGCTTATGCTTTAATTCTGGAGTTCCTTGAGACAGATATTTGATTTATGATGGCCCAAATGGTAATTGGCACACATGCACATGCAAAGGAGCCACAGAAGCCAGGAGCAGCCAAACACAGAGGTCTGAAGGCAAGAAGTTTGTTTACGAAGCAAACCTGCAAACGATCCTTTTTTTCCCCCTTCTCTTGAGTAACTGCAGTTCAGGAGGTTGTGGAAATACTTGCAGAGAGGGAAATTGCTTCTCAACTGTTTGTGCAGGGTTTCACTAGGAGGAGCCATACCATGTGTAATGAATGTGCAGAGCTGTTTGCTATTAGTATACATTAGAACATCTCCCAAGGAAGCATTTTTGCTATTGCCATTTATCTTTTTAATAAAGACTTTTCAAATAGATCAGAAGGTAAATTTGACTCAAGTTACTGTGATCCTTTGATTTCTCAGTATGTTGTTTTTATAGACTTCATCCTGCCACCAAGAGGATGGTAACTATAACTACCACATCATGTACACACTTTGTGTAGGACCGTAGTATTTTGTAAAATTTTTCTGTATCTTCATGCAAGTTTTGTACAACAATGAGCACAATGGAACATTTACTTGTCTGAGCTAGGTGTTCAACCTGTGTGGGAAGCAGACTCTGCAGAGGACCAAAAGAGCCTCAGAAACCCCTGCTGGGTCACCTCCACCCACCATAAGGATAAGGGGCTTGGAAAGTCCAGTGGATTCTCCACAGCATCGTTCTGCATTCTGTGTCACAGGAACCACAGCTGAACTGTTCAAAATCACTGAACTGTTTACTTTCCCATTCTGTACTGTATTAGGGGTCCGAGCTAGGCTCCTAAAAACATGAGAACAAAAAATGAATATCCTGTTTGAACAGGCAGAAAGTTTATTGCACGAGTAGAAAAAAGCCACACATTTTGCTCTTTGAGTCTGTATTTAAGGAAAATAATTGCAACTTTATTCAAAAGTAGCATTTAAACATTTTCCTTACACTGTGCTCCTTGCAAATGCATGCTGAGGTCTTAGATGTCATCCTTCTTAAACCTACTGTATTAATTTTGTTTGCAGACTGACTCCATTTAGATCCCTGTGTGGATGAGGGTGACCCAACTTATTAGCATCAAAGGAGCTGTTGCAAGAATACTAGCAAGGCACTGGAATACAGGAGGGACTGGAAATATTTCTGGGAAGGTTTCAGCCCAGTGGTGTAAAGTACATTTGTGTTGTTATTTTACCACAAGTGTCCTCCATAATGCCAAGGTTTGCTATGAATAACAATATAAATTGCACATCTGGTTGGAGGAAATAAATGCAATAAAGCTTCAAAGACTATCTGTCAGGCCTAAAACACAAAGAGATGAGGATTTATTGGTGTTTTTATTATTAACAGAAAAGCCTTACAATCTCAAAATAGATCAAGGTTATAGGTAAAAGTGGTTTCTCTTTTCTTCTTTGTTCACCTTAACAGGCAATTAACATCAAGCTCAAACAGGATCATCTGAATACTAATATGTTGACTGCACACACTTAGATAATGTTATCTTAATCAATATGTAGGTGAAAAAAAATGTTGAAAAAAATACACATCATAGGCATATTCCACATCTTAAACATTTCAGACAGTGTACCATTCTGGGGATATTATTTGCTTAAGAAACCCCAGTCTTATCCTTTTCCAGTCTTGCAAGACCTTTGAGAAACAACAGTGGGCTACTTCTGTGCAAAGGCTTAGAACGAATGACTGTTTGCAATAGAATGAACGATGAAGGAAAAAGGAACTTCTAAAATAGATGTCTTATAAAATTATAATTGGAGGGAGTTGGGATAAAAACAGCATTTCCAAATTAGCAAATTGAAGGAGGTTTGAAGACATACACATACGGTTTCCTGCCTGAGCTGCTGGTGTCTTCCTTTCCAGAGGAACGTTGTTGCATGCAATGCTGGTTAAAGCCTCACAGGAGTCACTATGAGGCACTGGAAGGAACTGTAAAAATCCTGCCCTCCTCTTTCTCCTAAAAAAGTGTCTGCAAGAGCTTCCTTTCTGCTCAGGCAGGGCTGGGTTGAATTTTTCATGGAATTTAAATTAAATTCCTACAGCAATCTCCGTATGGAATTTATAACAAAATCTGACCTATCCTATGTTAAAATGAGGACATCCTTTGTTTTGTTGTGTTATTGCTTAATTACTAAATAAAGAAATATTAAGCACAAATTTCACGACTCATACAATATTTCAAAATGACATGTACTGTAAAGTCCCATTCACATCTACCACATTGGTGCTTAACTCAGTTTCCATTATCCCTGAGGCTATTAATGTCAGTAATTACAGGAGGTAACATGTCTAATATTGACTGTATTGTGTAATAAAGTGATGTTGAGCTGCTAGAGTGTGTTTTATATTAAGTACAAAAAGCTTCTGATACAGTTAATGTAACTATAAATCTTAACTCAAATGCTTGTATGTCTCTTTTATGACCTGAATAAACTCTGAGGTAGAAGCAGGGCAGCTGAATAGCCGCTCACTGCCAAACCGCATATTCAGCTGAATATGCACTTACAATATCCTTTTCATATTGAATAATAACAGAAAGACAGAAAAGGGGATGAATATTTTCTCTAAATGAAGTATTTTTTTTCCAGAACATTGAGTTTAATGGTAAAAAAATTCCCTGAATAAACATGAACTTTAGAATCATAATATATATAAATAAAACATAAAATAAACAAAATAGTGTGGAGGTTTTTTTCAGTGGAAATCTGGTTTGTGCTTCTGAGAAGAGGTGCTCTACTGGATTTGATTTGTTAAATATTGAACACCCAGGCACCCTGTGGCTTGGGGAATGCGCATTGTTCTGCCCCTTTGGGGAGGCTACTGGTGAGGGGGCAGCAAGAAGCCACGGTCACCTCTGGAAGGGCTGGCATTCGCTGTCTGTACGATCTGCCGAATGAAGGCTGGGCCATAAGGGTGAAGGATATTTTGTGAGGCTGTGCTGGACCCAGCTGATAACGTGATTTGACCTGGCTTGGTGCTTGCTTGCACTCGCTGGTGCAAATCCCCACACACAAAGCCCAAGCAGGAAAAGCATGTGACAAGGACCAGGTAAGGCCCTGCCAGGGCTCAGACTTCCAGCCTCACCCCCTGGGTGTCCTGGCACCCGTGTGACCCCCAGATATCAGTATGCATTTGCTGAGGTTTCAGCCCAGGTGCCTGCAGTGCAAGGGTGGCTGTAGCATGGGAGCCTGTGGGGTGAAACAGGGAGCGAACCAATTTGTCCCACAAAAAATAAGATTTAGGTGCAAGTTGCAGTGAAAACTACAATTAAGCCCAGAGACAGATCAACTACCATAAAGCACAAAACCTACTTCAGTCAGTTCCCACTGAAATAAACTCCTTTGATTGGGAAGCTCTCCTTAAAGACCTTTGGTACAATATGACCCTTTAATATTAAGCATGTCAACATTTAAATTGATGATGCTATTTTTTTTAGAACTATTTACAAGGAGAGTAGTTGCCTCCGAATTTGTAATAAATCATGTAAGACATCTTTTCATTGCATTCCCCTTTAGAAAGAAATATTTGGTAGTTTAAAAAGTTTAATGTAGTGGAAAATCTAATGGGAAAAATAAAGCATCAGTAGGCTATTTCAGCAGCAGACGCCACTTGGGACCTGCTTAACCTTCTAAGCTCTTCTCCAAATTTATTTGGAAAGGGGCACATAAAGAGCTCCTCACTTTCCATCTCCATTTTCATGTGTGGAGCATATGAAATAGTTTAGCTTCATACTTACACTCCAAGCTGATATTGACGGTGGGCTGAAGTAACTCGAGATCACTATTTCTTCCTCTTTATGACAGTTCTGGAACATTTGGATGACTAATTACCTTGTTACTAGTCAGCATTTTTTTATATATATTTGACTTTATTTATGAATGTAAATGTCTACAAGAGTAAGAGCCACACACACAGGATACCATTTTAAAACAGAGGATTATTGCACAACCATGTCCCTGAGCTTTCTCTGTGCTTGTGATAGGAAAACTACACAGGCAAGAGAAAATTTTACTCATGTCCAGTACTTCACCCTGTCCATTGCTCAGCACAGACCAAACTGAAGGACTGACATGAAGATGTGATCAAGGTCTTCCTCAGTTGAGTGCAAACCTTCTGCTGACTTCAAGAGTTGATGGACTAAACTTGAAAGCACAGAGATTATGGGGCATCAGGCAGTGTGAGATATCCTCACCTCTTCTCCTCATTTGTAATTAATAAATCTGTAAGAAAAGGTGCTTCAAACCCCTTCCAAACATACTGGCCAAATTCTGCTTATGCTGAGGGACTTGAGATAGCACTCCTTTTGCAGACAGTGCTCCCATTGCTGCAATAACAACCAACTAAGCAAAAATTGCAGATTTAAAATATAAACAAATTATAAGGATGTGTGTGTGCCAAAGGCTGGCTGTGTCTGCATCTGTATCAGTGCATCTCTCTCTACTTTTTTTTTTACTTACCTCTTGTGGTTTTTTTACTTACCTCTTGTGTTGAAGATAAAAGTTTTTTACCACACCCAAACTTGAAGCGTTATTTTCATAAGTTGAACCCCATAAACAGCAGCATGTGCTTTACCCCCATCCCTTTGTTTCTATTTCTTTTTCAGCAGTCTCTGGTTTGGCAGACCCTTGCAGGAGTGTCTGTTCTGCATCCTTCAGAGGCAACTCAAGAGGAAATCCAGGTGGTGACCCCACTGCTCAGCCCTCTTCAGCAAACCCCTGCTGAAAGCCTGGTAAAAAGCTACACAACGCTGGAACACAGCATTGGCATTAACACTACATACATCAGCATTTATCCAGACAGAGAAAATTATGTTCCCTAAAACACTAATTGCTAGCTTCTATAGGGTTGAGTCACATTAATCTGACAGACTTCTTCCAGAAAGAACAGCGTAGCTATAAGTGGAAGAAATGCCTCGTTTATTTATGGTAATATGTAAGTGAACTCTCCTGAAGGGATGTAATTGAAAAAAAAAGTAGCTGGAGTAGGGAAGGGAGACGTCCTGGATCATGACAGGCAGATTTATCCCAGTGGAAGGTTTTTTTACTTCAGCACTTCTTGGGAGGCTTTGTGGCTGCAGGACAAAAGCAGAACAGGAGAATGAAAAAGAAATACAGACCAGGTATCACAAGTGACTGGAGAGCAGCTGGGTGAGGAAACTGGGATAAGGCTTTGCAACTAAGCACATGGGAAACCTGGAGCTAAGAAGCTGCATTCAGGAGGTGGATAGCTGGGTCTGGGGACCTAGAGGGATTAGGATTTGAAACCCAGATGGTAGAGACTGGCTCCTTCAGGTAAGAGGCTGGCAGAGAGAAAGGATGAATGGTTGGGACTGGCTGGGAAACAGGAACAGCAACTGGCTGAGAGAGAAAGCAGTGGCTGGAAACAAGGAGCCAGAGCTGAGGAAGCAATGGGTCTGGGACAGAGGTGGTTAAAGGCAAGTTGAGACAGAGCTGGAGGAGGAAAGCCTTCATTAGAGACTACAGCCCCTTCACTGGTCATTCCAGGGCAGGGAATGGAGCATGAGGCCCTGGGTCATGGCACTACTCTGATTTCAGTCCTTAGCAAAAGTGTCTTCTGGTCCCCAGAGAAGTTGGCAACTTAGTATTGCTACAAATCACCCTACTAACTCAGAGGGTAGAAGTCCATATGGAGAAGCTAGGAGCTAACCACAATAGCGTGAGGCATAGAGGTGTTAATATGATGCCACATAATAGAATTTTTGTTTTTCCACTTTGCTTCATTAAGAACCTAGGAAACTACCTACAAATGGTCTCTTAAAAGAACTCTGTGAGCTGCCAAAGCAAGCACGCTGATGTTGGAAAGTGCCAGAGCCAAAGTTATCTGTGCAGTTTTCTTCCCCTTTTACAAGTATGCATTGGGAATAGAGGAAGCCATACTCTTTTCCCACAGATGTGTCAGCCTGTGCTGACCCTGGGTCCTGCTCAAGGTGAGTCAGGACTGCGTAAAGAGAGATGCTTAGCCCCCCTCTCTTGCAAGTTGAATGGTGTGTTTTGAATACAGCTGAGGAGCTGGAGAAAGCAATGATCACTGTCTTTCTTAAAGCTATTGAATGCCAATCTGAAGAACTGGATGCATCCCTCCTTACCTATGCCACATATCTCTTATAGGATATCAGTAAGTTCTTACACCAGATTTTGCACACATGGTCACTAATTGCGTGTTCTCAGTTATACGGATATCTGACTTGAGACTCCAGGGTCTGATCTGGAGAAGTGCTGAACACTCACAGCTGCAGCAGGACTCAATGGGAGCTCTGCTCTGAATATCTGAAGAATTACATAATGGTAAGTACCCTGGAAAATTAGGTCCCGGAGTCTTAAATTGGGCACCTGAAATCACTGCATTTCTCTGTTCTTCTGTTTTCCAGGTGTAAAATAGGGATGATGATCATAGGGGCAATCTGAAAATACACACACATTTGTGAACTGCTTAGAAACTATAGCCATTAAGACCATGGGAAACTTTCCAAATTAAATTAAAAACTCTTTCTTCAGATCAAGATCAACTGGTCTGTGGTAAATAGGGGTTTAGGCCACATGTTAATCACATGCAGAAAGCTAAATATTGAGTGTCTTTTCAACAAATTAATGCCACACATCCTGAGCAGTGAATGAGGCAGGGATCCTGTGGGAAAGGTGTGAAGTGGTCATGTATTTAAAGATGGCATCACAAGCACGCCTATGGAGGAAGCATATTTAGACTGCACGCCCCTAAGGCTGACTGTTCAAACTGCTACACACTTAACGTCACAACAAAAATTGCCAATATTATTTCTGTCTGTGGAGGGTTAGGGATAATAGATACTCTAGAATTGTCTTTTCTTTTGAGGGGGAGATTTTCTGATTGAAATCAAGGTAAACATTGCATGTATGTGCTATTAGCCAACCCTAATCCAGCTCAAAAAAAAGAGCATTTGTATATACTGTTACAAAAACCTAATAGGAACTGGGTGACTGCCATATATTACCTGGCACACTGAAACTGTAAAGTCTGCTTTCACCATCAGAGTGTGACTTATCATCTGGAAGTGATTTAGTTATGTGGTTACCTTTGGACTGCAGTTCTTTTTGGTTCTTTACTAGCAAGCAACGATGGAGAATAAGACTTTAGCACTATCAAGTAAACAAATAATTGGGCTGGAGATTTCAAAAACAGAGGTGAGAAGTGATTTTGAAGCTAGTCAAAACTCTGCAGGTTTTATCCTCTATGGTTGTTATTAAATGTAGTTATAAAATCCAGATCTCTGCCCTCCCTGGCTCCCCAGCCCCCTCTTCCCTTTACTATGTGGTATGCAGGGAACATTGCTTGAAATATACTGCCTCTCAGCTCTGCACAGTCCATGTCCATAAACTGAGTTTGTTTGCTGAACTAATTTGCACAGTATAGATCTATATTCTCCCCTAAGTGCACACACCTGTAATTTCCATCAGCATCACTAGGAGCTACTTGTATGTAATGAAGGGAAAATGTGAGCTGCGCTGGGCACTTCACATGAGAATCTCCAAATGCGGTCACATTAACTCCCTCTGACTAAAAAAGCCGTGGAAAGCACCTCTGATAAATTCCCTATGGCTGGTTAACATGGCAGGTGGCCCTCCATTAGAAATGGGATAGTTATACCTGATGTCCCCGGTATTTCTGAACTGAGGGCAGAAATGTCAAGAACATACCAGCCTGAAGGTATCATTTTGTGTGGAATCACAGCTCTCATACCTACTGCATCCCAAATTGCTTTTGCAGAGTTAACAGGCACTGTTTGTTTAGCAATAAACACTAGAGAAATTAAAAGGTGATGACAAGGGAGAAGATACTTGCTTATAGTCAAGGGTGAATTAGATTGAAGTGGAGGCATACTGGAAAGCAAATTCAGATGCAGGAGCTCTGGGGGTTTCTACACAGTACCAGCTGAGGTGAGAATGTAGGAAGGACCAAAGGAGATGCCTGAGCTATTTTTTTTGAAGAAGGGAATGAAAAGGGAAGGGTGTGATAAAGAGAGGCAGGTGAAGCTAGAGAGTTCAACTGATCATTTTAAATGTGATATATCACATATATTGTTCTTTAGTGCTTTCACAAACCCCCATTCTCATGTACTTAGTAGAAATTATGTGGGAGGAACATCTTAGGCTAAACCAGAGGAAAAAAAAAAACCCAGCAAACCTTGAGAGATGTTACGGATCACATTTTCTGAAAGTATTTCCAACCAGTCCATAGAAGAAAAAAAGTCTTTTGTTCAGATCATATTTTAAGAGAAATTTCTTCCCTAGGAGGAAGGGGAAGTGCTGAAAGTGATTACTCAGAGGGCTGCAGACTCTCCATCCAAGGAAGTTTTCAAGGCTGAGCTAGATGCAGCCTCGGCTGATCTATCTGCTGCTGGGGGTAGTGAGGATCTCAGACAAGGAGAGGCAGAGCCCTTGTGGTGCCCTATTTCCCATAACCAGTAGTGGCAAGGGCAGTGGGGACCCTGCGTTTTGCTCTGTGGAGGCCCCTCCATCACTCTGACACTAGCAATCAACAAAAAAAATTACTCTGAAATACACCACGTGGGAAAGCATCACAGGTCACAGGAGAAGAGTTTGATAACATTTTAGCTAATATATCTCATATTTGCTTTCAAAGCTATGGCTAATGAGTAACACGGAGGATGGCTTCAAAACCATCAAATGGTTCCATTTTGAAAAGTATTAAAAATAGGTCTGGCATTAGTGAGGGATCCTTGAGATTGACAGCATTTGGGTGGTAATGCTGCCTGAGGCCTTCCCCATGCCCGAAAGAAACCAGGGATGCCAGGCAAGATAAGCAAGAGGATGCTGCTTGGTCGGTGAGTCCCATGAGGCTTACATGGGAAATGTTTCCTTACAGAAAGTATTTCAGCTGCTCCTTGTGTGCCCAGAAAGAGAAGTGCGGGCATGCAGGGGATTTAGGCAGCAAGAGTTGCCTTCAGGGACAGGTACCAGCTGTGAGGATCTGGAGGGGGATGTTGTGAGAGCTGGCGTTGGGGGCTGCTGGGCACTGGAGCTTAAATGAGCAGAAATGCAGTTACAGCCTTTTGTAAATTCTGCCCCCTATAGCTAATATTTAATATGAATCTGTTCTGGGACAATTTCTCATAAATTACTCCTATCCTTATATGTGCTAATGCCTCAGACATCTTGGGCTACACTATTTTTTAATTAGCTACATCACTTCCTGGGGGAGGAAGGGGTGTGGAGTGGAGCAGCATGTTGTGGTCAGCAATGATACTATTGACATCCATTTCTTAACTAACAATCAGACAATAGCTGAGATCATGCCCAGAGTAACCATCCTGGCAGCAGACCCAGTATGTGTGATGCAGTGTCCTGATGAATCCCATGAAGTTAGCAGAAAAATGAATGACAAAAATAATGCATTCAGAAAAGCCTCACAAAAGGACCAAGAAAATCAGTAGCCTGTATTTCTGTTGCCTCTCTGTGGACCCATTCAGAAGGCTTACATGTCTTCTATTCAAGACAACTGGTCCCAGGCCACCGGCCACTGCACCCAACACCATGGTAGAGCCCTGCAGCCCTTCCACCCTCTGATCTTGCCTGTCCAGCACAGTCCAGAGCCAGGGTGACATTATGGCACCATGAGCCCAGTGTGTGAGACAGCAGGGCTGCAGTAAACTGGTATGAGCGGAAGCCGATGAATCTCACATCCGGAGCGTGAGTCTTACTTACCCTGTGCATCTGTGACTGATAGAAAGGCTTTTGCTTCCTTTTTTTTTTTTTCCTCTCTCTCAAAAGCAGATTTAGTTTATGCAGGGGAGACAGTAAGTCAGATTTATGACCAGGTTTGCATTGATGGTTGCACAGTTTAAAGTATGGAGTAACAAGTGACATCCCATCAGCTGCGCTGCCATAGCTGAGTGTACGAATGCTCTTAGCACACTCCAGATGCCAGGGACGATGGGCTAGGTATTAAGACACACTCTTGGATATGTGCAGGGCTTCAGCAGCAAACAAAGAGCAGGAAATTCTTCCAGCTGTCTTTCCAGCATTGTAGAGAAGAGATTGGCAGGTACAAGGAGACAGCTCATTTATGATTAATTGAATTACGATGGGGTTTACTTTATCTTGAACATCCAGAGAAGAGTAAGGTGGTTTAACATATCTCCCCTGCCCCTCACCCATGGGTACAAGCATTTTAAGTTTCTTTTGGTTACAGAGCCAGAACTGAATCTTTTATTAACTGGCTTAACAGAACTGCAGAGCTAGCAATACTGGGTTAGTTATTTATTAGAAAACAATATCCAAGCTTGACATAATGGAGATACTTCTAACTTTGTTATATTTTAGTGTTTCCAACACCTATGTAAGATGTTATGGGCAACCTACCGAGAGATACTTTTGATGAAGATAATATACTGATATAAACAGAAAGTGATCAAAGAGGGCCAATTCCACAGATTCCCCTTGTCTCATCAATATTTTAGGACAAAGCCTGATACTTACAACATTTTTCCTAATTTGCCTGAAGCACCATAACTACCTGCAGCAGTGTGTAAGGTTGTATCTAAAACACTTCTTACCCCCTTCCTTGCTGCAAGCAGGCACTGGATAATACCATAGGCACACCTGGGTGTTGTCAGCTTCTGCACCTTGAGTGACCAGAGAAACTTCCAGACATGTCATTTCTGCACATTTTATTGGTTAAGTTCACAGAAAACCCACTTAATTATTGCATAATGCCTTCATGAATCAAGTTTTTACTATGCAATTCAAGTTGCAGTAAAATAAGTGCGCCTCATATGTTAACAATTACAGGCTAGATTTATTAAAGCATAACACACTGTTTGCATTGGCTTTTCTAACTACTTTATTCATAAAACAGTGTTAATGCACCTAAAATAAATTCACCTTCCTTCTGAAACTCATTAAACTCTTGTGTCTCTGCACAGATAACTCTTTAGTCACCATGTACCCTAGGAATGCATTGTGTAAAATAAAGATGATATGTTCCCGCTCACACTCGTTAACTGCTCAGACAGGCAGGTGTGTGAGTCAGACACGGCTGGAGCCAGGTCTGCACTGCATCTCACAGGGTTTCAGTTTACAGACATGAGGGATCATCCGTGGTACACTCGGTCCTAAAGAGCAAAAGGATGAATTACAGCAAGGATCTAGCCCACTATAAAAGGTCACCAAGAAGAATTTTGCTTTGAAATTCTAATCTGTGCTGTAAGTTCAAGTTTACCCTGCTTCCACTGGCTTCAATGAATGTCAGCTGTACTCATGCAGCTGTCAGATGTTACGGTAAGCTTATTGGGCTCAGAGCAACATAGAACTGGTGTAAGAGAAGCAGCCAGCACATTGCTTTGCTGTAGGTGAAGGCAGGATTGTCTGCAACACAGGGCACGCCCTTAGCAACAGAATTTTGTTTTTATAAATAATGTTTCGTCTGGATGGAAACTCAAACTAGATTTATTTTATAATAAATTTTTCCTACTTAATGTGACCTGGCCTTTTAAAAGTAGTTTTTGGTTTTACACTAATAAGACAAAATAATTTGCTTTGTTTTCTTGTTCCTTTTTTTACAAAGTTTGTTTGGTTTTTTATGTGGACAAACACACACATATATACATTTAGTTAACATTTTGTAGAACATGATTTGTAAAAGAGGCAGTGAGGAAGAAGTTATTGATGGAGAGGACTCTCTGCGTAAGCAGGACATCACTGCTTTTTGACTCAGCCTTCCTCTGAAAATCCTTAGCAATCGTAGTGTATTTTACCAAATACTGAGTGAATTTCCTGATTGTAACACGTGATCAGCTTGGGAAAAGTGTGGGTTTGTGCAATCTGTTTCCTGCCCAAGTACAACTTTGCCTTTGGCTAAACTAGCACCGCAAGTCATAATCAATTAAAGTTCTTGTTTTTCCTTTTTCGAATGGAGCACTCAAGCTTTTCGTGTGAAAGTCTTAATGGTGGGTATACATGTAAGTGTGAATGTTTTCCTATGTCATTCATACTAATGAAGGCCTGCAGGTGTATTTGGAACACATTTTCTGAAGTAACTTGCAGAAAATATTTTTTTCTTTTCTTTTTCTTTTTCTTTCTGGAGAGTCCCCCTCCAGCCTCTGCATATAAAATCAAATTTTGTGTCCAATCTGGAATTCCATACGCCCAATTAGACCATAAATTTGTAACTAGTTTAATCTCTCCTCTGGAAAAATGCTCTAGGAAAAGACTCAAAGCATTTATTCTACATTACAGGAGAAATACACTACTAAATGAGGCATAGAAATACTCCTTTGGATTGACCTAATCAAAATGAATTTGTTTCATCTTCCTACACTTGAGTAATAGATGTTGACAAAGCCATGGAATTATTTAGCTCCAAGTCCAGCTGAAATTTCTCTTTAGGGTGAATATGAAATAAATGTTACAAATGTGTCTCAGCCTTGAGCAGCAAACTGAGAATTCCCTATCAGTAGAGCAGTCGCCCTTGTTACCCAAGTTTCTGAGTTTTTCTGAAATAAAAGCACAGAAATCTCATAGGAAGGCACCCAATATTTGCCATAATGTGTAATTCCAGAGAACTCACCAAAACTACTAAAGTCAGTTGAGAGATTTTTCATCTTTTCTCTGGGATTTCTGTCAGTATCCACATTTTCCCACAAGCAGTGTGATTCAAAGCCTAGGAGCATATCTTCCTGGACTGTTAGGAAATATTAGACCAGGGATTTAGAGAGAGTAACCCAAAGGTGCTCACCTCATGAGGTTCTTCTGCAGAGCACTGATAAACCAATATCCACTGTATTTAAAACCCAGAGATTAATAAGGAATTACATTTCAGTCAGAAGCAAAACAGCAAAATGAACCTCCCTGAGGAAAGCTGAGATTTAATGGTGATTTAATGGCATTTACAGGCTGTAACCATGACCTCAGTGAGCTAGGCACTCTGCAAACACAGCTTTCCTAAAGCCACTGCAGAAACACTCTTGCTTCAGACTGCCCAGGCTGGAGTGCCATGCCTGTATGTGCTCTTTGCTCTTTGCTTCCTTCAGAGCTGACTTTGTCGGGGCACATGACGGGCTTCCCCTCATGGTTCCAGCTGTGTTTTGATGGGCTTCATGGTTTCCTGGTCTCACGGTACACTGAGTCAGTGGTGCTATATTTACTGGACCTTTTAAAAACGTAAGAGAGAACAATTCTGCATTAGACCAACTTCCAACCACCCCAAGGAATCGTGTCTTCAGCAGTGGCCAAAAATAGTGTGTGGATGGACACAAGAGGAGAGAGCTCATGTGACAACATGTACCCACAATACTCTCCAGATCTTGAGCAATCATTGGGTTAGGAGCTCTCTTCCCAGAGATGACATCTTGTATTTAATAATGACCATAATTTACCACATAAGAGGGATTTACAGAGTTATCGTGACAATTTACAGACAACTTGTGGAAAAACAGCACCAGAAAGGACTCTAATATATACAGTACTAGCACAGAAAAGACAGACGCAATGATCAGCTGTATGTCAAATCCTCGCCTTCCTCTGGATGTACATTTTTGTTGCAGCCTTTTGCCTCATAAATGTCTTGTAGTGGTAAAAACAACATCGGCATCTCCTGTTTAATCTCTACACTACAGCAGTTGAAAGGCAGGAAATTCCATTTAAACATAAGAAAAAGATTACTGTGAGTGTAGTCAAAAAAGGGAACAGGCTGCTTGGAGAGACTGTGGATTCTCCACAATGGAGATATCTAAAACCCAATGGACATGGCTCTGAGCAACTCTGCTGGAGCTGACCCTGCTTTGAGGGGTGGGGTTGGCCCAGGTTTGGAATAGATGATCCCCAGAGGTGCCTTCCAGCCTCAACTGGTCTGTGATTCTGTGGCTTTGCAATTAAAACCCCAAAATAAAAAAAAAAAAAAAAGGAATTAAAAAAATGGGACACATACCAGATGTTTAGTACCTTCTCCTCACTCATTTCAAACTTTCTGACCCCATGGGAACAGGGAGCTTAAAGCCTTGTGACCCGTGTTCACAGACCTACACACTTTGATTACATGTCCACAACAAATTCCTGCATCATCATGGCAATACGTAACTGAAAACTTGCACCAGAAGCTATTCAAATGAAACATACGCTTGTACATTTGTGCTTGCATACTTCCACTTTGAGAATCAAATTTACAGATGAAGCACTTTCTTTCAAGACCTTTTTATCCTTCCAATCATGACATCCCTGTCTGTGTTCTCCAAATTAATGTCATGTTTTAACACTGGAACCATGCTTAATTACTTCCCCCCTTCCTATTCTGAATGGAAATCAGCAGGGGACTGCAGGGCTGCGGCAGTAGAACCTTCTGAAAAAATAAAAACTCAAAAGCTTAAACTCAACACCTTGATGTCTTTCTGACAAATCAGTTTTAACACAGCAATGTGATTTTCCTACAGGGTTATTCCACATGTGTTTTAGGGAAAGTACGTTATGGGGCAAAACATCTTACAGTTTCTTGTACTTTTAATATTTTCCACCCTCAAATCTTCAGGTGGGTTTGCAGCAGTCATGCAAAGTATTTCCACATCTGTACTGGTAAACCTGACATGTACTTGCACAATAATTGTGAAAACTGCAGGTTTTCTGTGACACTGCAGGGTCCTGGCGAGATGACGATTCTGTTCAGGAGGGTAGAGATCAGAGCAGCTCAGATATAGGGGGAGCAACATATCTATATGTGCTATGTTTCCTGAGGGCTTGTCAAAACTTTGCATTCTTGTGATTAACGTGCAAAAAAAACCCCCCAAATATTGTTGTTCTATTTAAAGATGGGCAATGGCTGTATGATTTAGACTGAAACAAAGAAGGAAAACATTAGGAAATATTTAAGACCCCCACTATTTCTTTCTGTTCAGTGAACACTGAGTCAGAAACTCAATTTCTCAACTGCCTTTTACCTTTTACAGTTTCTTACACCTTAGCAGAAGTCTGTAATTTACAATCCCACTGAACCAGCGGCGGGTTTGTGCCCACTTTACACAGGCATACAGGATTTCCCAGATGGGAAACGCTGAAGATGGAGCATTCCATCTGCGCACCAAGAAATACAACCGAAGTCACCAGCTATGGCAGTGGTGTGGCAGCCAGGGCCACTGCACTTGTTTCGGGTCAGCCAAATGCTTTCGCTGATGAAACAGACGCTTCAGAGTTTTACCTCTAGAGGGGGGTAGATACCTGTGTACTGCTTGGAGGCTGTGGCTGGGACAGCTCGCTGTGACAGTATTTTCTGACAAATTCCTTGTAAATGTTACTGAATCACCTGGCAAACACACGATAGTTTGGCCGGAGCTGGAGACACTGGCCTGTGGGGAAGCCTTGCAGCAATCCTTGCTTCAATACCAACTGAGGACTCTTTGGCATCACTTGATTTTCTGCTTAGATCTCGACTGCAGGCTTTGAAACTGGACACAGCGGAACTGGGAGCAATGACCTGTCCCCATATTCTGCTCACAAATAATTGGTCCTGTGCTGGCCTCAGAGCCCCCTTTCGCTGTGACACTGCAAAGGCCACAGTGCATCATGCACTCTCCTGCAACAAGAACGAGGCAAAAAATAAAGAGGTTAAGACACCACATTGACTGCATGTCTGCAGTCCGATGTCCGGGTCCCAGCAGCTTATTTGTCCCATGTATAAGCCTCTAACATCTACATGATTTTTTCCTGTTTACACCAGTAGGTCTGCTCTACAGAAGATGACATATTACCTATTCCCAAAATGTGCAAAAGAGACAGGTGCTCTGGAAGTGAAGTGTTGAGGTAAAGGTTGGGGTTATCCTCATGAGATGAAGCAGAGCAGAGAAGGTGTTGCTCCTGTGGGAATGTCTGTCCCTCAGCTCCGCAGAAATCCCGAGTGTCAGTAATGTAAAAGATTCTGTTTACGCTGAATATAAACAAAAGTAATGAATATAAATAATTCCTCTTGCCTTCCTCATTCCTGCCTGTTGTTCAAGAGATAAGGGAATGGCACGACAGCCAGCATGGATGTTGTATGTAGATGATCTCCAGATGGAAAAATAATTTAACTGCTTTTTTTTGAGTTTCTAGATGTTTGGAAGCCCTGCTGCACAAGTCACATTTGTACATTAACACCACAGGTACGGTGTCTGGAGATGAAGTGCATCTCTGCTGCACTGTTGGCTTCTGCACACATAGCAAGTCTGATGCATTCACAATGTGCTGAATATACTGTGCATAGGCTGGTCATCCCTGCACCAGCTGCTCAATGGAGCTACTCAACCCTGGAGGTGCAGGACTCAGGAGCACCTGCAGCCCCATTTCAGACCTGGATTTCCCCAGCGGGAGGAGAGGTGCTCCATTTGCAGGCAGTAGAAATAGCAGATCTTTTGGGGGTCTGTCTTGGCCAGGGGGAACACTGCCAGCTTGGATTTGCTTGAGATCCCACGCTGAATTTTGTTGGTGGTAATACCCAAATCCAGAGCAATATCCAAAACTAGGCTTTTTCAGAACTTGAAGATATGGGAAAAAAGTTGTCACCTTTTTCTGCCCCAAGAAAAAAAAAATAGAGATATTGAGGAAAAACTTTTTTTTAAAATAGAATTTTTA
>NW_010131750.1:0-1013 GCF_000699245.1 Pterocles gutturalis | reverse complement strand
ACACCAGGTCTGGGGGTGCGGGGCTGTCCCCGGCGTGTCCCCAGCGTGTCCCCGTGTCCCCAGATCATCCACACCTACACGGAGGCCGTGCGCACTGTGGACCCGCAGAAGGCGACGGGACGTCCCCACGGGCTGTGGGTGGCCTTCGCCCGCTTCTACGAGGACAACGGGCAGCTGGAGGACGTGAGGGGACACCCCTGTCACCTCCCCGGGGACAGCCTGACCCAGGCTGTGTCCCCCGTGTCCCCAAACCCTGTCCCCCGTGTCCCCAAACCCTGACTGTCCCCAAACCCTGTCCTGTGTCCCCAGACCCCGTCCTGTTTGTTCCCTGTGTCCCCAAACCCTGACTGTCCCCAAACCCTGTCCTGTGTCCCCCGTGTCCCCAAACCCTGTCTTGTGTGTCCCCCGTGTCCCCAAATGCTGTCCTGTGTCCCCAAACCCTGTCCTGTGTGTCCCCCGTGTCCCCAACCCCTGTCCTGTGTCCCCTGTGTCCACAAACCCTGACTGTCCCCAAACCCTGTCCTGTGTCCCCCATGTCCCCAAACCCTGTCTTGTGTCCCCCGTGTCCCCAAACACTGTCCTGTGTCCCCAGACCCTGTCCTGTGTCCCCAACCCCTGTCCTGTGTGCCCCCGTGTCCCCAAACCCTGACTGTCCCCAAACACTGACCTGTGTCCCCCGTGTCCCCAAACCCCATCCTGTGTGTCCGCTGTGTCCCCAAAACCTGACCTGTGTCCCCAGACCTTGTCTTGTGTGTCCCCCTGTCCCCAAACCCTGTCATGTGTCCCCAAACTCTGTCCTGACTGTCCCCCTGTCCCCAAACCCAGACTGTCCCCATGTCCCCTGCACTCCCTGAGTGTCCTGGTGTCCCCAGACCCCGGAGTGTCCCCAGGCCCTGCCTGTCCCCATGTCCCCTCCTGAGTGTCCCCATGTCCCCAGAACCCTGAGTGTCCCCGTGTCCCCAGGCCCTGCCTGTCCCCATGTCCCCAGACCCCTGAGTGTCCCCGTGTCCCCA
>NW_010131749.1:260-3216 GCF_000699245.1 Pterocles gutturalis | reverse complement strand
ATATTTATAATATAAAGATATATGCCATGGGCATTAAATAGGATATCAGAACAAAGATGAAGTTGGAGAGGAAAGCTTGGGGGAAGAGAAGCAGTCTGGTAACCAGGGTTGTTTTGGGCAGTCCATGGATACTCTGCACCTCCTCTTCAGGCTGCCAACGTGCCAGGAGAGGCTTCCCCACCTCCTTCCTGAGGTTCAAAACCCCTTTACAGTGATGGCACTGCTCAGGAAAGCCACGACAAGCTCTTGCTCAGCAATGCTTTTTCAGCGTACTGTGATCGCACAGAGCCACCTCGCATTCACAGCATATTTTAAAAATCCACTGCAACCTCTGAGAAATGGTGAGCCATCATAAAGGACATTTGCACAGGAGTGGAACATAAATCCTTCATCTCCCGTGCTCCTGAGAATCACAGTAAAGACTCAGACTCCACAGCAGGAGTCTTGGCAACTTATCAAAACATCCTGATTTATTAAGGACAGGGGAAGACATAAAATACCAAACTTACAGGTATTCTAGATGGAAGAGACCAGCAAAGGCATCATCTCGTATAACAGTGAAGGAGTTGGAGTTCAGCAAGCTGAAAATGGAGAACAGGCATTAGGAAGGCACATTAAAACTTGACACACTGGATTATGCCTGTTGTGTTTATTGCCCATGACCAAACTCATCTTACTGACTCGAGCCCATATTGCACTACCAGAGAGGCACACATAAAATACTGTGAAATTGTCTACAAAAAAAAAATCAAAGGCATAATATGATGATACTTAATGTCCACTGCTCCCTAGGAAAAATGTTCACTATGCCATTCACCTTGGTTAAACGCAACCTGGCCCTCGACGCTCTGGTCCCCTAAAAGTAGGACAAGCCGTCCTTAGAGGGGAGGTCTGCTGACAGTGGAACCCAGTTGCCCACCACCCCTCCAGCCACACTGAACATTTCCAAGAGACCATCTCAGCACCACACCTGAGCTCCCAGAAAGTGGGGAGCCCTTTTGTACAAGCACCAGCTCTCATTTGTGCAGTCTCGGTGCATAAGCATTCTGCACTCCCAGGGGATGCTCCAAGCCTGACCTCCTGAACTGCAGATGGGCTACGGCCCATGGCATGGGACAGCACATGGTGTGCATGGCCAGTTCGTCAGCTGGAAATGCGGATGTGCCCAAACCACCAGGGACAGAGTGTCCTGCCATGCTTGCAAAGCAAAGTCCTGTGTCGGCAGGCAGTGAGGAAGAGTGGCGGCTGCTGCCTGCTCCAGGTGCTGCCTTGCCCTCCCGCATGAACTTCAGGGACAAAACATGTTAGAGTTGTGCCAGAGGGGTTGTCACCTGAGCCAGGACAAGGCAGTCAAGGAGAAGGATGCTACAGAACCGCTTCGCCAGCAAAGTTCCTTCTTCACTGTATCAAAGCAAAATGATACCCTGTGTTGATGTTCAAAGGCACAGAGAGCAATCACCTTTTAAGAAAATTGCAAAACTTCTAATTCAGTCCAAAAATTGAGCACTACTCAAAAGAAATAATTTTTGGAAAATCTCAGAATTTTCTCCTACAAGTGAATATATCTGCAGTAATCGCTTTATTAGAGTAACTTATTAATCCTCTTTTTGTATGGTTTTAGGCATTTTACTAAAATTAATTTAGAAGACTAATGAACATGAAATGCAAAACTTCCCTGTGATCCTCAGTTATCATGTTAATACCAGACAAACGCTCCTTAAATTATCCCAAAGAAATCTGACTAGACCGCCGCCATCAAAAATAAATCCTTGCGTTACTATTTTACCATGGCTACTGCCACAGAAGACATAGTCCTAAGGTACCAAAGTGCTCTATTATGCATGTATCTCTTTTGTCATTTAATAATTATTTTTTCACATGTTGGAAGGGAAAAGTCATAAATTACACTAACGAACACAATTTGTCAGGGCCCAAGGTGGTGGTGGTGACAAACCCCTCTCGCTCCCACCTCTGATCTACTGCATAAAGTGAAATGGGCAACTTCTGACTCTCAGCTACTGACCTCTGCCCCACCACACCCCCAAAACATCCTTTCTGGAAATCTACTACAGCTAAAGAAAAGGGATAACCTTCATCTGCTCTTCCTCCCTCTTCCCAGTACCACTATCCAAAACAAGCCAGATTCCCCTCACCTCTAATTTTCCAACCACAGTTTCTCTCAACCCACTCTTGGGTTCATCCCTTTCCTTCCCAGCTGGCACAGGTCTGCTGTTTTTCCCCAATCACACATGGGCAAAGTGCCCCTGCCCTTGGCTCTGTGCTGGCCCCCAAGGCCCACA
The DNA here is from genome assembly GCF_000699245.1 of Pterocles gutturalis. Taxonomy (NCBI): domain Eukaryota; kingdom Metazoa; phylum Chordata; class Aves; order Pterocliformes; family Pteroclidae; genus Pterocles; species Pterocles gutturalis. The sequence continues at coordinate 916 of NW_010131749.1, read as the reverse complement.
AAAACTTGGGTTTGGGACTGGTACCACACTAAAGAAGGTGAAAGCCTCCCCCCCTTGCTTTGCCCCCTTCTCCCCAGCATTTTCCATGGGGTGCTGCTTCCCCCAAATAGTGAGAGAGGCCTTTGAGTCAATTGAGGTGGGGGAGCCTGAGGAGAGGAGGCTGGCCATCACTCTACCAGTTAAGGACTAACTCTTGCTAAGACCAGAGTACCTCACATCTTTTTGCCGAATTTTTCTTCGCAGCACATCTTTGCTTGGGGTGAGTCAGTCCTTACCGCGTGAGGTGTGGAGGGTCCGCATGGCATGGGGTGTTACAAGCAGGCTGCACTGAGCAAGGCAGGGCATGGGCAGCAGCTCGGCTTCACCACGGACTACCAGAGAAACAAGCATCCAGGCTTCCCAGGGGGCTTGTACAGCACTCTGCGTCTCTACGCCATCCTCCCTACAGCCTCCCAGGACAGCTACATTACAGCAAGTTTGGGTAACCTACTTGAGCTGCAGGGACACACCTAACAGGCATGACCAAGCGACTTGTCAGAGGTCAGGAAGGAGGGCGGGCTGCAGCCGCCGGGACAGGGGAGCCCCTCAGTTGAGGAGGCACCGAAGGGGCTGCCCTCCCAGTCGGACGCTGAAGCGCAGAGTCCCGCTGCAGGCCC
>NW_010131749.1:0-224 GCF_000699245.1 Pterocles gutturalis | reverse complement strand
CGGCAGCCTCTGCTCGCCCCCCGCTGCGCCCCAACGTCCCAGAGCCACCGCCAGACCCCCTGGCACAAAGTGAGAGTGAGGGAGAACCACCACAGGGCTCCAGGGGGAAAACTCTGCCCTAAACTTATTAAAGCTGAATTTATTTTTTTTTTTTAAAGCAACTTAGGGCATCAATTTTGTCTCTTCTTCAGTAACTAAACACACGTTTTATGAAGGGGTTTATG
>NW_010131748.1:34238-40757 GCF_000699245.1 Pterocles gutturalis | reverse complement strand
TCTGGCCGGCTGTGCACAGCCCGGCATCCCGGGCACCCTGGGGGGCAGCGCTGTCGGGGGGCAAAAGAAAAGAAAGGACAGGAAAAAAACCCAAACAAACATCAAAAAGAAAAAACCCCAAGACAAAACAGTGATACAGCACCTGTATCGTCTGTGCAGGTTTGACCCCTGGGTGCTTTATTTCTTTATCTCCTTGTTTCACTTGTGGCTAAACGTCAAGGACATGTAACGGCAGAATGGCAGGGGGGTGGAGGCAGGGTGGCAGAGCGCAGGGCTCCTTCCTGACAGCAGAAGTACTTGCAAAAGCTCCTCTGAGCACCTTTGGTTCATTCTCACGCCGAGTGCTGGAGCTGGCTGGATGCAGTGCTCTGAACTGGAACCTGACAAGCTGCGTAGGGCTGGAGGGCAAAGGGGTCCTTGGGGGCTGACAGGAGAGCACAAAGCCTTAGCTCGAGCTCACTTCTGTTTTGAATGACTGTTTCCATGCAGTAGTACAGGGAAGGCTTGGTTACTGTAGTTCTCAGTGCGCTTTTCAGGGATAAGGATATAGGAAGCTCAAGTAAGATATTAAAATCTTTTGGGGGTAAAAGGATGCTGGGAGGGAGGGGTGGTAGTCCCCAGATGGAAGAGTTTTGGTTTGGTCTGGTTTTCTAGCCATTCAAAAGATCAGGAAAGGGCACCCAGCTAAGTACAGGCAATTCAATCACCTCAGTTGACTGGGAATTAAAGTGTATGACTCTCCTTCCTTTCTATGTTAGCATAGTAGGTTGAGGGGTTTCCGTGTTCCAAGACTGTTCCTCTTTGGATATTGAGGAGGAAGTAAAAATATCTGGGAAGTCCTATGAATACCAGGCTTGAATGGCATGGGGATGGGGTGTCTGCAGGGATCATCCTTCTGGCATGAGAGATCTGTTCATTGCCCACTCCCACTGAGAGCCTCTGCAGCATGCACGGCAAGTGGAACATTTAGCAGAACAGGTTCAATTCAGTGTATGCCCATATATTGTCTGGCAATTGGCAAGTGCATTTCCCACATTGCTCGGAAATGAGCACCTATCAGTAAGAGCACAGTTACTGACATCAGCTTTAGCTATCTCTTGCACATTCACCCTTTCAGTACTCACCCTTTTTTTTTTTCCCTGTTTTCAAAAATGCAGGGGATTTTGATATTACATAGTCAAATGAATGCTTCCAGTAGGTCAGCAGCAAGATTACACATCTGAAGCAAAGCCAGCTGCTGCAGTGGAGAGGCACAAATTTGGACAGAGCAAATTCTGACCCCAGAATTGCCAGGTTCTGGTCTGTCCCCTCCTTGTCAGGATACTGCCTTGGTTATTCTGAATTAGCCATGTGCTTCCACGCACATTACAGAAAAACAGAGTGGGTGCAAAACAGTTTTCCAATATGCAAGTAAACATGCATGTATAGGTACACATAACTCCTCTGCTCTTCAATAGAGGAAACCAGAAATGTTTTTATTCATCTGTTGACTAGTGTGGGATTTCTCCCTTCCCTCCTCCAGAAATACCACCCAGAGCCCAAAAATATGTCAAAAGTGATGGATTTCCATGAAAAGTTTGGATAATTAGAAAAAACTGAAAATATGCATGGGCAGTCCAAAATGGAAGATCCTGCTGGGTCATCTCACTTCCCACTCCAGAGCATGAGAGTTCCCCCCAGGTCAGCATGTAGTGCTTTGCTTAGTAAACTGATTGGTTTAGCGAAGTCTAATACAGTGACAACCTCACTGGTGTGCACTCTGCTCCAGTATTATTCTGAAGGCAGGAGGCTGGAAATCACAGAAATCAGCTTGGAATATGAACTAAAAGAGTATTTGGAGGTTTGGGGGTTTTTGTTTTTATTGTTGTTTTAAATATCTTAACTGGTGTTTGAAACACAGCCCACAGCTACAGAGGGTGGTAAGAAATTGGTTGGCAGAGGAAATGAGAATGGGATTGCTTAATCTGCTGTGTTCCCTTTTTCAATACATCCAGTTAAGGTGCGCCTTTGTACAGAAAGGGAGTAAAACAGGACAGAGCCATCCTTTCACACAGGTTGTTTTCTTGGGGACAGCTTTGATGAATTTGGAAGCAACTCCATTAAACTGTGAGATAGATTTCTGCTTCCTAATTAGAATGTGACCCATTTTGCTTGGGAAGTGGGGTGGGGAGGAATTTCTGGATTTTAAATTGAACATTTGGGTTTACAGGGGGATAGAGAAGGCAGTGGTACAGTGTACCCTTTCTCTTTATGAAAAAAGTTGAGTCCTGGCAGGTATTAAAAAATTGCTAGAAGGTGGTAGGGGGATTCCATATTAGCATTCAGTACAAAAATTTCTGTGTATCCTGAGCTTTTCAGGTTTATTTTTATTCTGCTGTAATGTCCCATTTTATTTTTACTTGCATGAGGTTCTCTGAAATCTAGGGTATTCTCTCTTCTAAAAATTGTTATGATCTCTTGGCATGGAAGATTACAATGGTCCCTTCTGACCTTAAGAAAAAGAGTGCATGTTATATATAACTACAGTCTATTATAAATTTGCTGCTTTATTGCTCACACTGGAGCTGAACTCCTTCTTTAGAAGTCAAGAACTAGCGACCTAGCTAATTTGTATAAACTGCATTTATCACAGCAGGTGCAGGAATATAGCAGATTTCAGCCAAAAATACTTCCTACCAAGTCAGCCCTTCTCAGCTTGTTAAGTTCCCCTAACCAAAATTTAGAGACTCCTTAAGGTATATTTCTGAACTCTTAGAGCTGATAGACAATATATCCTCTTAACAGCACTGAAATCATGATTAGATTTCTTAACATACTGACTAGAAAAGTTAAAGCCATGGTTTAATCTTTACTGGTTGTGCAGCATTTTTTAATATAATTTGTGAAATGTACCTAGACAAATCATTTCGGTGCTGTAAGACAGGTTCATACACTTACTTATCTTTTCACCTCCCCTCTTAATGGATAAATGGCTTTTTGTATATCATAAGGTGATCAATATTTTATGTCCCTAGGGATCTATGGCTTTAGTAGTATATAGTTCTATTTAATTTAATATTCTTATCTCTGTAGCACTCACTGATGTAGACAATTACTTGTAATTAACTACTGGAAACTAGAATTTGAGCATTTCATTGGCACATATTGTTTAAAACTTTTGTTAAAATGTGATAAAAACCAGCATGGGATGAGAGTGTGGGAAGCATTTCTTCATGAAGAGGGCATTATGACACAGTTTAATAGTTAAAAATAGCAAAATGCAGAATAGATTTCCAAGGGGGGAAAAAAGTTTCATAAGATAGATTAAATAAAATTTAAAAAAAAAAATTGCTCCCTTTCCTTTCCTGCTCTTGACTGAGCTTTAAGTAATACCTGTACTAGAGAGTTTTATGCGAACTGGGTACAAAGTGGCACTTGAAAGAGCTCATCTAAACAAGTAAGGAATGTATCCTATGTCGGACACCGTCTATTCTTAGAGTGTAGGAATATATACTGTTCATATCAATGAGTTACTGAGGAATTTCAAGTACACTACAATTGATCTAGTTCAGGTTTTTTTAAACACACGACTGAATACAAATGTTCATATCACCAATTTTCCATCAGTTTAGAAAGTTGTTTCTGGAGTTGGTTAGCTCAGTTAAAGATTTTTCTCCAATATAAGAAGCCAGCATAGCAGATGTGTGGGTTGTACTGCACAGCTAGTTTTAACAGCAACTTTAGTCTTACATTTTACAGCATTGAGTGCCCAAATATGCACAAAGGAAAATACAGTCCACAAACTATCCTGAGGTTCTGTCACATCTGCAAAACTAAGCATACTTTATAAGAACAAAAGGCATCCCTCAGATTTTCAGCTCTAATCTCCCTCTAGAGACAGACTTTAGCAACTGATCTATGGTTCTCATTCAGGCCTGACTGTGCTTTTTTAGATGCCTGGGCAAAGATCTCCCCAGTGAAGGGCTTCAGTTCTGCAAGGAGAGAAAGCGAGGACATCCAAAACTTAACCTGTTCATCCTCAGTCCCTAGAGAACTGTTAAAACACAGCTTCTCTTTAATGAAGGTGAAGTCACCTGCATGGTCATGGAAAGGATGTAGTCATCCCTCTCCCAGTCACTGCCCTGGCAGTAACTGTGCCCTGTGAGCTCTGCTAAACCTCTCAGCGTGTTGCTGTGGGCTTTTTTCTGAAGTATCCCCCTGTCAGATTTGCCAGCAGACTCTACCTCATGTTTACTGACTGTCCTATACATGCTCCTTATGTTCCCTCCTACCCACTTTGGCAGCTAACTCGAAGGTTCTTATAAAAGTTCAGAGCTAAATCCACCCTCACCCCCAAGCAAAAATGATGTTATCAGTCCAGGCAAAAACTACCTTATTTTGTTAATGCTAATTAAACTAAAAATTATGTATAATCTATGCAGTTTAAGCCATGCCATTCAGTGAGGATAAACATACTGAGGCATTAAAATACCTTGGTAATGCGGTAAGAGATAGTCAGAAGTCATAAAATAGTGACACATATTTCAAAGAGCGCTGTAATAAGCTTAAAAGTTGATGAAATATAGCAGCTGTGGCCTTCATACTGCATTTACTGAGAAAAACTTCCATTTATTTCCAAGTAACTATTACTTTTGAAGAGGTTTTAATCATGCAAGCTGATTTGATTGGCAATGTCCACATTGTTGAATAAACAGTATGGTACATTTTTGCTAATTAATTGGAGAAAGCTGAAGAAAAGATTAAGCAAAAGCAATCAGACTTTTTGAAAAGGCTCGGTATAATCTTCAAAGCACCATTTAACATAAACTGTGTTTCTTTCACCAGCTTGCTCGTTTACTTGTAGCAAATACAATAGTAATGACTGTCAGTTAAATTTTTGTACTAATCTGGAATACAAAGTCATTGAGTGAAGTCATGTATGCTCTGCATGACTTGTGGAGGCAGTGAAGAGTATTCTTATAGCAGCCACTCTGCCAAATTACTTTTCTGCTTTAAACTCTTCATGAATGCTTATTATTGTTGAAACAGTTTTTTGGACCCACAAATTATAAAGCTATGGAATACACATTTGCATCATTTTATATAAACTGCTGCAGTTCTAGCCACCAAACTGCAGATCTGCATAAAGCATTAAAGAGGACATAAGAAAGCTGAATGACAACCAATTTATATGCCATTTTATTCCTGGACACCGCTTTGCCCACACAACATATGTTTTGTGATTAATTTAGAGGCACACTCACGTCCATTGTGTTGCATTAGTCTAACACAACAAAATAATTGATCCAGATGTCAAACCTGGACAGTTGGAGAGAAACAAAAGAGAATGGAAAGAAAAGGCAGACAAAGCTTTATTGCTTGCAAGCAAAACAATGATAACATATAGGTACTTTGAAAGGCATAATTACTGATATGGCTTATTTGGTGTGCACAAAGACAGTGAATGCGACAGATACTGTAGCGATGCTCTGCAGTGGAGGAACGCCTGATGCACACCCAATATGCACATGAATAAGTAGTTGAGGAGGAACAATGAAATTCCATATGTCTTAAACAGAAGATACTCCCACTTTATTCTGAGGTCTCATGTTGCAACAGAAAACGGTTGCTTTTGTTTATTTAAAAAAAGCTATCCCCCAAGAAGTATTTGAGTTAAGAATGGGAAGACACTGAGGCAGAGCTCCACTGGGGCTCAGAAAGCTACCTGAGGTGAGGCCCTTGGTACCACACCTGTAATATCCCACGTGTCTGATTTCAAAGAGCAATGCCAGCCTAAACAAGAGTAGATCTACAGTTAAGAAACACCGTGCTGTGACTTTTATGACCCTCAAACATTCCCATGCTATACTGAGTAAAGGGAAGGCTTGAATAAAAAAAGTTGGCAACTGAGTAGTGTACAAACTATGAATTAATAATGAACAGTGCCAATGAATTGCTATGTAAAGTTCATTTAAAAAATATCTCAGCAGTGTGTTGTCACTAATATCTGAAACCAGCAGCTAAAAGTTAATCAGACAGCCTATTGCAGAACTTGGCTATTAGCATATTTCAATCTGACTACTAAGAAATAAGGTTTCCTACCATTAGGCTTTAATGTAACTCCTTTCAACAACAGTTCAACCTGTTCCTCACTGAAATCCTATTACACTTTTCCAGTAAGGTGTTAAGACAACAACTCAGGCTTACTATTTATGGAGCTAGTGACTCTTAAAATATACTCTGGAGTAAGTGGCTATTCCTTTAATCTGTGACCTTAAAATTCAGCAAGAGTTGGTTTTATAGCTCTTATGTACTGAGCTGCCATCAGTCACTGATCCAATCTGGCTGGTGCTGTACCATTTGCTCACATTGCTGCTGAATATGGTGGCTCAGTGGGGACATCCACCATGAATGTACCTATATTGAATCATCTGTCACACGCTGTCCCCACACCAGCATCCTCAGTGTGGGGCTAGTAATGAAGAATATTTCTGGTTAAAACAGAAGTAGATTAAGCTGAGAAAGATTAACAGGAATAGT
>NW_010131748.1:23133-34207 GCF_000699245.1 Pterocles gutturalis | reverse complement strand
AAGAGAGTAGATTAATGACGACAGACAAAATGTAACACTTTCAGACAGATAAAACTTAAGTGACCAAAAATGGAAGAACAACAAATTCCTTCACAAATTTGCCTCACATCAGACATCAAAGAACAGCCCAGGGCATGACCTTCTGCCTGAGACAGGGCATGCCCATGAGCTCAAAGACTGCAGGCATACAGGGTAGCACAGACTTCACGTCTATCGTGACGCTTTGCTTTCCTTTCCTCCCAGCCTTGATTTTTGCTCCCTAACAATATTGCTGCCTTGTAGCCTTTTATAAGTGATTAGAAAAAGGGAAAGCATAAAAGTAATAATCAGTAGCAAACATCAGGAAGCAGACCTGCTCCATCCAGCATAGAGTAATGATCTCTGTAAATGCAAAGTTATCAAACAGAATTTTCTAGATCACTTAGAAACACATCATTAGTCCTTCTCACGTTGGGACTTAGCTTACTGTGGAAATGTCATTAGTTCCTTTTCAGATTCTCTGGATAATTTCCAAAACCTAGCCCTGCATTTCCACAGGTTGTTCATATGTAATTTCATATTTCAGCCCTTATTAGTTGTTACAGTATGTGTTGTTCCGAGCCTAAATTCATAATTATGGTAGCCTACTAAGGCAAAGCAGTCATGTGCTCTGCCATCGTGGCTTCCACTTCTAAATGGAGTTAGGCAATACCAAATCATACTAATACCAGCCTTCCACTGAGGTTATAAAGTCTTTTGAAGGCATCTTAATTTGTGCAGCTTGTATACACAGCTTGCTTGTAACATGACAATGTAAGAGCTACGCTATGTGTGAGGCCATTAAGATTTCACTTTAAACATTGCATTAAAAACACATTGACCTTTAAATGGTGTTCAGTGGTAATATCTAGTTGTCTTTTGATGAAGTGTAAAGTTAGTTGTTTACATCACAGCAGCTTGATAGCTAACTCTGGAAATAGCCTTCAGAAGTATCCATTGTGTATTTTCTTTCCAGAGTATTGTGACTGGAACCACAGCTCTCATTTTGTTGATGCAGTCATACTGTAGACTATGGTTTCATTGTCTTACCTCTTTGCAGGGCCAGAGTGCACACCACCTGACTCTGGCCTTAGAGACTCTAAACACAAAGAAGAAATGAACTTCACTTTAAAATGACATGGATTCAACTTTTCCTTGGTCTCCTTCTCACCCAATGCTCTTCCTAACTTCTTCCTAGGAGATCATTACCTTCCCATGCTTGGGCAGCTCTGTCTGTATTGCGTGAGCCTTTTTCCCAGGAGGCTGTACTTCTAGGTTGCTGTCACATGGTTCTTTAGGAAGCTATAATTCCCTGACTTCCTACAAGGCCCTCAGCTTTTAGGAATCCTATTTGGGTCCAGCCCTCACCTTTTCCTTTTTGTTTTGTTTCTTAGACCTATTCTTTCAGATTTAAAAAGAGCACTGAATTCTCTTGTGATAATGGCTCAAATCCACTGAAATTAGATTTAAAAAAAAAAATAATAAAAAATAATACTCCAGATGAATCTTGGGTGCAAGAGAAAGATTCAGAATGTTCGTGTCTCCTGATGACTGGAAATAATTTTCTCATGGCATTATTGTATGTGCCTGTCTTTAAAGAATGTAATTATACCAAATGATCTATGAGCCTAGAGTTGGGAAAGCTAGAGAAGTTTGTTCAGTTGTGAAAATCAAGATACTTGCAGTGTGTCTTTACTACTGATATGTCTGAGTATAAAATAATGTGCTGCTTTTTCTTTTCCCTTTTTCAGTAAAGTTTCTGTTTGAGAAATACGCGTTCACTCAGCAAAACAAAAACAACTTTTAAAGGTTGTTCTCGGTGGAAATCAGTTTATGCCCCATTGCCTACTTGAGTGAAACCAGACTGAGAACTTCTGTCATGGCAGCTTTTCTGCTGGGAGCTGTGTTGCTTATTGTTCATCCTCAGATTGTGCCTTCCAGACCAGCTATAAATTCGAAGGCTGAAACTTCTCAGTCTGTTCAGAGAGAGCTTTTAAAGAAAACATCTCAAAAAAATGACTTCAAGGAAAACATGCATTCCAATGGATCATGCCGGCAGCTGCCACAGACTATCATTATCGGAGTGAGAAAAGGTGGAACAAGAGCTTTGTTGGAGATGTTGAGTCTCCATCCAGATATCGCAGCAGCAGAAAGTGAAGTTCACTTCTTTGACTGGGAAGATCATTACAGAAATGGATTGCAGTGGTATATTAATCAAATGCCATTCTCTTATCCCCATCAGATCACTGTGGAAAAAACTCCAGCATATTTCACATCACCTAAAGTGCCTGAAAGAGTTTATAACATGAACCAATCAATGAGACTACTCCTTATTTTAAGAGACCCAAGTGAGAGAGTACTATCAGACTACACCCAAGTGTTCTATAATCACATGCAGAAGCACAAGCCGTATCCATCCATTGAACAATTTCTGATTAAAGATGGTGAACTCAATGTGGACTACAAGGCAATAAACAGAAGCTTATACTACATTCACATGCAAAACTGGCTGAAGTATTTTCCTCTTGATCATATCCACATTGTAGATGGGGATAAACTAATCAAAGATCCTTTCCCAGAAATAGAGAAGGTAGAGAGATTTTTGAAGTTATCACCACAGATAAATGCTTCAAACTTTTATTTCAACAAAACTAAAGGCTTCTACTGCCTAAGGGACAGTGGTAGAGAGCGTTGTTTACATGAATCAAAGGGACGAGCACACCCACAAATAGATACCCAGTTACTTGAGAAACTGCATGAATATTTCCATAAACCCAACAAAAAATTTTTTGACCTTGTGGGCAGAACATTTGACTGGCACACGTTTGTGGCAAGTTAGTGGTAAGCTTCAGAACCTATGTTCCAGTGTACATTTAGAAATTTTAAAAAGGGCATTTAAGCTATAATTTATTTGTAAAAATCCATAAATACTTCTGTACAGTATTAGATTCACAATTGCCATATATACTAGTTATATTTTTCTACTTGTTAAATTTGAAAGCATTTTGTATTGTTTTTCATGGTTGTTAACATTTGTGTATGATGTGTCTATATGAAAAACTAATTTATTTCACTGAAGAAGATGATCTCTTGAGAATGCATTGTCTTTTTAATAAATAAAAATTCGTTTCAACAGAACATTTCGTGATTATTCAAATATTTTGGCCTTTCTGAACTATTCTGGACTTTCTCCTCTAATTGCTAATGAATATGCTAAACTTTACATTTCCATTTTTCTTTCTTTTAAAATGTGCTTTAAAATTTTATTTTTTCCTCTTGAAAATATTGTTGTAGTTAGCAAATTGTTCCATCCTGCTTTATAGAATTATTTCCTGATAAAGTGGTGGTACTCATACGCGTTGGGACATGCACACTGAAGGGACAATGGAAGTCTCTGGGTAATAAGACCTATTAACTGCTGTACTTACTTTGTGTTTAATGTTATAACAAGTGCTCCTCAAATTCTTTGGCAGTACAGTGCAGGTTTCATAGCAGACTTTTAAAGAGTCTGTGGGGACCAGCTCATAAAATCCAGATTTAGCTGCAGAAACATGGTCAACCTGAAAACTTCCTACAGTCTCTGAATGTATATATACTTCATAAAGGAGGAGGGTTGAGAGAAGAAGTTAAGCAATATAGGGATATTTTCAAGGTTGCTTACGACTGTTCCTACATTTTATAGCACATTTATGCTTTGCCATCACTGAAAATAAACATACCAGAAAAAATAGTTGGTCTACATTCTAGTAAGCAACAACTTCATAAATATAAATATGACTGCACTTAAAGAAAACAGTCTTTAAATAGGGTATGAGTTGAGCAGGTGCTTCATGCAACTGAAAATTGCCCATGGACTACTTGTTCATTTAATCTCCTTCCCGGAACCACGATGCCAAGTCTTGATTAGATATGTGTGTTGTGGAATTAACCACAATTCCAGGAACTTTTATGGTCTTCCATATGCTAAAAATGGAAGTTAGAAGTTAGTGCATTGGTAAAAACTATAGCTCTCCTTCTCTACAGTAGTTATGATGTCTTGCTAGCCATCAATTTGTGGAGTTAATCCTGTTTCCACACTAGGCTTACTATAGTACTTTCATTCTGAGCTCCTAATTTTAATTTTATGCTCTTAAGCTTAGCCATTGAATGTACAATGGCAACACCCTGTAAATTTGAACTTGTAACTGATTGTTGCAATCCTTTATAAAATTTAAATGTAGATCCATTATTTTTTTTTCTCGTGAGATAGTGCAGACTTGGGCAGTACGACAAGGTACCTTCTGAATGCAAATATCCCATATTATGCTGCTTGCATGAAAATTTGCAGATCCTGCCCCTCTCTCTCCTACTCCTTGTGCACCTGCCCAAGCTGTATTCAACCTCAGAGAGGTTGTTGGTGTTGTTTTATAAAGTTAGACCTTTGACAAAAGCCTACAATGAAATGGTATTGTACTCAATAAAATATTTTCTGAGTTGCATCTTTCTTTTTCTCTTCTGTTTGTCGGTTTCTGGTTTGGAAGATGAGAATTTAGAATTCAACTCTAGGTTCCAGTTAAATGTTAGCTAAGAATTTAGCTGTAGCCTACTGGATTGATTGGAAAGCAGTTGTTTGCTACTGTGTTGTACCTGCATGTCCTTTGCTCACCCAGAATATACAAGAAGGAGGGAAAATTGCATGAGGCAGGTGGCAAAAATAACAGCATTCTAGTACCATCATGCTCCTATTAAAGTTTTAGAGAAGAGAAATTCAGGGAGTTTTGTGTAAGGTGAGGTAATGTTTTTTTCTACACTCATTATTATCCCATTTCCTTGCTAATATGATCTATTCAGGAGGCATCTGGACCTAAGGGATTTTGGCCCAGACAAAAGGCATCCCACCTTCACTAGTGCCTTCCTACAGTCCCAGAATAAGCCTACCATATTCACTAACTTTTTGCTGGCAAAGGAAAAATCCTGCCAGGGTACGTGAGCAGAAGCCAGAGGAGTACAGGAAGTCAGAGATGCATCAAGTTCACCTGCAGCAGGTCATACAGGGCAGCATATGGCGTAAGTGTTGAATTGTGAATGCCAGAGCAATATTGTCACCTGCTGTTGGTACTGAGAACACCTTTAGCTGTATAATGCTACTTGATGCTAGTATCTTGCTTGTCACTGAGCAGGACACATGCACACATCCCCCCCCCCTCCTCTCCCCTGCTCCTCACACAATATGGCTTGTCTCTGTAGAAAACAGAAGTAGAGCATGAACCATTGGCTCACTATTACTGTGTTAGCGCTAGGACCTCATAGCACGTTCTCTGTACGGTCAGGAGGTGAAGTGACCACTTCGGGGGGACATTTTGAAGCAGATGCTCAGTTGACTCATACTGTAGACTCTAAGTTCAAAGGGGCCCACAGACATTGTGTCATACCAAACGTGTACATGTTGTGCAGGGATGGCATGACTGTACCATACCTTATCCTGGCGGTTGCACAGCTAGCTGTTTGGTAGCTGTGATGGTGATGGACGATAAATGACACCCACACTAATAATAATGGTGATGTTTACCTGCCATAGATGCCCTAAATTCAAGAGTTACAATCCTTAAAACTAGGATTCTGAGTGTGAATCTTCCATTTAACAAGAGCAACATTCACTTACCACGCATGCATTACTGTATTTAAATATATTTGCTAGACTGTTTCTAAGGAAGTGCTAAAAAACAACAAAAGCCAACAGAATAAAAGGGAAGACAGAATGAAAGAAAGAGGCTGAAGCACATTCTGATTGGGACTGTAGAAACACTAATAGTGAGCTTTGAAGTCATGCCATATCTATTCATAAAAGAAAAAAAAATCCCTGAAAATACCTTTCCAGTGTTAGGCGACACAGGTATTTATTTCTGTAAAACTACTATCTCGGGTTTAAAGTACAACCACTTGGGTGTTCCAGAGTCCTGTTTTCCTCAGGGCAGCTAGCCAAGTCTGTGATCATTCTTGCAAACAGAAAATAAATACAACACTTTATGAGCATTCAATGTCCAATTCAAAGTCTACCACTCCCCTTGAGTACAAGAAGAAATGCCAATCAAGTCATTAATCAGGGTGGCACTGCAGGAATAAGTCTTGCCCTTTGCTTCACAACATGGATTACTGTGAGTCTTTGAAAGCCAGATATTATACCTGCAGAGGACAAAGTTGGAACTACAATTATTATCCCATGAACTCTGCTGAAAGAGTAACAGAAGGGGATGAAGTCTGGTAGGGGAAAAAAAAAAACCCAAAAAAACAAAACAAAAAAAAACAAACCAGAAGTTGTTACTTCATCAAGAATATTGCTACGTCTGCTGTTGGTGCTGTATCACCCTTTTACACATGCTTTTATGTTCCTTGTACCTTTTTCCTGATGTTGTAGGTGAAATAACATCTACTGTGCTTGAATAAATCTACATTGTTTGGAACAGCTCAGAAAAAAAATCCATCCTATTTTAAATCTTGTTTGAGCCTATTTGCATTGGGAATATGGTAGTGCTACACTCATTGCTGAGTGTGTGAGACTTACCACCACAGAATATTTTAGATTAAAACTTTGTTACTTTGGGGCTCAAAGCTGATCACTCCATGTTTCCTTGTCTGCATGCATTTTCAGACTCCCTTTCTGCAGAAAACCATAATTCTCATTCCTGTTGTCATCCAGATAGATTTCAAATGTCTAAAGAGAATAAAATGGGGTATGGCATATTTCCTTGTATCTTTCTTTGCTTTATCCAGCATGGCTGACCAGACATTTAAGAAAGTTCACACATGCACCCGAAAAGTAAGAGGCTGTACATTCAAACAACTTTTCAAAACAATAACCTTTCTCCTTTCTCTTTTTCAAAGTCTGTGACTTGAAAGTCCCAATGTAGCTCGCATTGTGAACAAAAATTTCCAGGAGTATATTAGTATATGTTCTCTAATACCATAATAAAGTAATAAAAGTAGAATAAGGCAAAAGTATTCAATTAAACCAGTATATGTCAACAAAGTGTGTTGAACTTGCTACTGGGTAAATACCAGCTGAAATAGTTGCAAGTATGTGCCTATAGCTGTAAAATCATTATTTTCTCATTCTTAACCCAGTAACAACTTTTATTTATGTATACTCTGCTTAAGTGCCCAGTTATGCTGGAAAGATTGCATGTTAAATGTTAATTCCTTCCTTTTACAGTTGCATTGTAAAGACCAGTTACAGATGGAAGCCATACAAATATCTTATGCCTGAGAAAACTTTTTGTAATATTTTGCTTACCAAAAATAAATGAAATTACATTTATGTCTCCTAGAATATTAGCGGAGGAGAGCAGTACTCTTTTCTTGCAACAATGACTCATCTATAGTAAATTTTGTACTTAACTACCACACAACAGTTGATGCCATTTTTAAGTTAATAGTACAATAAACTCATCAGTGATGCTGCAGATGATAAATGCCTATAAAAATATGAAAGTCAGGGTGAGGAGCAGCTGGATGCATAGGAACAGCTGGTCTCACTGGTCTGAGAACACTTTTTTAATGATAAGGAACATGAAATTTTAGCCTTGGATATCACTTTGTGTTGTCTATGAAATCAATCTCTTCAATTAACTTCCAAGTCAATAATACCATCCTAATGACATGATCTTTTTTACTTGCGATTGACATTATGCTCTGCAAAACAGTTTAAGATCCAAAACCCAAACTGTCGGTGCGTGAGGGATCCCTTTGTATCAAAAAAAAAGAAAAAAAAAAAAAAAAAAAAAAAAAGGTAATGCAACTCACTTTCAATTATGAAGACACATTGGCTTGACCAAAGGAATGTTCTGAAGTGAATGGCAAAATTCTTCTTTATTTAGTCTGGATGAGGGTTACGGAAACAGGAACCTGTGTGCATTCATAACAAAACAGTAGAACAACTAATATGCCCTCCCCTCCTTTATTTTTCAGTCAATCGTCAGTATCGCAACAATAATGAACAGGCCAGATTCCAGGACTCAGCATAGTTCAGTCCAGGTAACACTCAGTTACAAAAGGAAGAGTTGTTGCAGTACAGAGTTCTCAGGGTATCTCCTATTACTGACTTTTGTGAAATTCCTCTTTCCTCTCCAGTATGCAGGGGTATCACATCTCTCTTATAATTAACTATTAACACTCTGTAAGAAAGCAGATCCATTCATTATGAGACTTTTAACCATCCTACGAATGGTAGCAGTATTTCTTTTGAAGTAATGGGAACAGTCTGAGAACCCTTCTTTTGATCCACATTGGAATGGTTTGGGGCTTTTTCCCCCCTTGTGACTGTGTAAAGTACGAAGAGTGCAAGTTATGTTATATAGTCAGATAACAGAAACGTAGCTAGATCAAGGGTAACATACGTGTGCATGTGCTGGAAGAGAAGGAATTGGAACCATACCATGTCTTGTTTATTTTACTGTCTTATCTTTTTCTTGGCTGAACATGTGTGTTCCTGTGCAAGTGAAATGAGAGAGTGGAAAAAGGACACGCTCTGCAGAAACAAAACACCTAGTCCATTTTGACTCTCACACTGACTGGGACCAGGGCTAGACAGCCACAAGAACAAGGACTCTGGAAGTGGATAGCAAGGGAACACTGGATACAGGGGAACATCTTATTGTAGCCTCATTCCCTCTGTTCACATCCTTACTTATGATGAACAAGCACTCTTGGGGAAAACACAACTTCTTGTGCAGTTATTGTCTGTGCCACCCAGACAAAAGGCATCCGCATCCATCTGAGTATCAGTTGATTCCCCTGCCTGAAGGCCTTTTTTAAAAGTCAGTGCAGTATATTGCAATTAGACTTATTATTCACCTAACTGTCTCATCTTCCCCTTTTTTGTTTTAAAATTTGTACTAAGTTTTCCATCTGCTACAAATAAAAGGGTTTGATGAATAAATGATTTACAGCCTGCAGGAGGAGAAGAGTTCATATTAAACATTTTGCAGACAGGAGGCTTGCAAAAGAGGATATTTTCTCACAGAAAAAAAAAAAGAGCATCTGTGGACCAGTTGGTTTCTTGCTGACTAAGCCAACTGGATATGATACTACTTTTGGCAGCTTCCTTATTCTTGTGTGGGCTTCAGTTATATGAATTCCACAAGATACTTATTACTGACTATATCTATATATTGAATATCATGCATATGATGTTTTATGTTGTTGGCATTAGTTTTCTAACTTAATTATTTAACATCAAATTATGTTAAAATCCTTGTGCTTTTTTTCATACTTAAGAAACTTGAGTCAGCTAATGATCAGACATTCATAAACTGAAAAGAAAATAATGTAAAAGTCAAACTGCCTCAAATGCTCCTTTTTTTGTGACTCATAGAATAACTTTTTTTCTGCAGCCTTATGGAAAATAGTTACATTTCAAACACAGTAAATAAAGGAAAGGATTCACTATCCCTTGCAAATAAAGCAATGCATGAAAAATGGATTTTAGCAAGTGAATTAACTGTTCATGAAGTTGAACAGGGATTGACAGCCCAGGAAAGTGAAAAGGAAAGCCTTTCCTGTTCTCAGAGCAAGGGTAAAATTGGTGTCACAGACTTCGTGGGGACCTGCAGAGTTCTGGTACATTCCCTCCACTTTATCACAAGCATGAGAGCTTTACTGCCTCTCATTTGTCACCAAAAGAGGCTTTTTCTTCTCCTGTGCCCCAGTTTACTAGTCTTAAATTGATCTGTTTAGCTGTGAGTATACTGGAAATAACAATTTAGATATAAAGGAGAAAATGGCTTAGTAGAATCAGCTCTCCACCTACATAAGTGCTTGCATTACAAACAGTTATGCTGAACCAGCTGGAAGGACAATGTGCCCTCAGGAATACATTACACTGATATTGCTGCTAAACTCTTCATTACCTTATTCAGGACACAGCTTTGGCATTGTTCCTGCTAACTGAAGGACCTCAGCTCTTTAAAATTGTGTCTATTTCTTTGGCAGACAGGCCACCATGTCTTGTGTTTGATTGTCTAGTAATAACTGCTTACTGGGGGATGATGCCCCTAAATTTCTTTTCCCAAACCAGTGATTCAGAATGTGATTTCGGCAGATACAAGCCACGGTTGAACACTCAGAGACAGTGTTTAATTTGGCCAGTGCTGCTCAGAGCTGTGCCAGAACAGGAGTGGATTCAGCTGAAAAAGAACCCAAACAAAAACTATTTTTTCAGCTGCATCAGGTCTCTGGTTCAGGTCATGATGCAGTTCTGCAAACACAGGCAACCTGAGCAGACTTGAGTGAGACAGCCTTTCATTCCAACACTTCCACCAAAAATCAGCCTATTAAACTACAGAAATCTTCAGGTATTACAACACCTTGAGATATTACTGCCTTGTATTTGTACTGCCTGTCCTTTGGGCTGATACAACTTTGTGGGCAGTTATCCTGTGAATTGGATCAGGGAACTGATATGGTTTTTTTATACATTTCCTATAAAGTGCTGGTTATGCAGAGATGACTAGGGAAGAGGCATGTTGTGGTCGTTGTGGGGGGGTGATACAATTTTTGCCACTGAATGCTTTGTGCTGTGACACCACAGCCCTGGTGTGTACATTGCAGCATGACCTATTGTCACCCGTTGAATCCTACAGTTCAGACCAACCCGTGAACTGACAAATGCTCTTGATAAAAAAAAACATTTAAATGGAATGAAGGCCAAGAGCTCATTTTTGCCTCTTGACTGATGTTAGACATAATACTATTCAAACACTCCAGTTGAGGAGGAGCATGTAGTAAATGACCCCCAAACATACACTGATTAAACCTAGTGCCCTCCATACAATCGTCTGAGAAAAGGGACAATACTATAGGTCCATAGACATCAACTGTAGTCTGCAACCATATCTTCTGAAGTACTGAGAGACTACTATTCTCTTAAAATCTCCTCCACCCAAATAAGCACATTTCAGTTTTTTAGTCACTGCCTGTAAATCCAATGCATGCTATGTAAACTTGTCTTGCACAGATTTGACTTGTTCACTCTTTTACAGAGATAATTTAAAACCATGCCTGCTCTACAAATTTTTCAGCA
>NW_010131748.1:12185-23122 GCF_000699245.1 Pterocles gutturalis | reverse complement strand
GGACAGTCAATAATTTGCTAACTTGATATGTTGCTTTACAGTTTATCACAAAAAAGACAATGAAGTTAAATGCAGCAGAAAGATGCAAACAGTTCCAGCAGTTATGGTTCGTTGACAGTGTGTTCTAAGCCCAAACTAAAAATTCCTAGTTTACCAAGTTATTTTTCTTTTATATCCCTAGAAAAGTCTACTAAATTACCCATTTTTGACACCTGTAACTCAAGCGTAAGGGAGAGACTGCTAATGAATGAAATCAGATTTTTCTCCTGGCTTTGTCGGAGCTTGTCTATCAGTAAAGAAGATACTAGGTGGTGTTTTTTTTTCCTTTTCTAGTATATTAAGTGAAAGCCTCATGCAAAGGAAATGTTTCCTTCTCTCTATTTTGTACTTCAAAACCAAACAAAAAGAAAATGCAGGAGTTGTAGCTTTGGGAAATGCCAATTATCTCATGCAGACAAGCTGTGCAGCAATAAGACAAAGCAGACAACTGCAGGTTGGTTTATGAGATGTGAACTGTAAGAGCAGTCTTCATTCCTTTGAACGGCCCCTATTAATCACCTCCTAACAACTTTTTAGCCTCCATGGACAATCTCTGAGAAAAAGCAATGACTTCTAATCTGACGATCTGGGTTAAAATTCTAGTTTGAAAAGCAGAAGCAATGACAGACACTGCCCTTTGTTGAAATAAACATGTCTGAAGGGTCATGCTGATCTGCTAAGAGAGATCTTTCACACGATGGATGTTGTGAACAGAGAAAGACTTTCATAAACTCCACAACAAGGCCATGACTATGCTCAGATGCCAGCTGTAGTTTAGATAAGAGGACATATAATTGTGGGGTTGCTAAGCACTTTTGCTCTTTTTTCTTATTACATAATTCGTATAGATGTTCATGGAAGAAAGAGAACCAGCTCTATCTATAACATCCCCAGAGGAATACTGTGGAATCTCTATTTTTTTCTCAGTTTCGTCTAGATCGAGAGGTGTCCTCAGAAAGTCTCTCTCCTGACACATGATGTTACCATCAAATGTAGGTCAGCTCAAGGGGAAAAGGTGAAAGTTAACACAAACTTCAGAACTGGTCATTAGCAGCTATCCCAAACAAACTAACATTTTAATTAATTTGTTTCATGAGATGGCTTCATTTACTGCATACCTCAATAGACGTTTTCTCTCAAAATCACAGCGATATGGTCTCATTGAGACATAGTGGTGCGTTTCTTACCGAGTGTGTGCTAAGGCCACTTGTCTTGATTGTAAACTGGGGAAAAAAAAGATTCAGGAAAGCAAAATGTAGCTTAAGGTGAACATTCTTATAAGGACAAAAGGGGCTATACTGCCTTGCTTATGCCTGCTTCTCTATAAATCATGAAGAGGAGAAGAAAATAGCAGGCAGGAAGAAAAAGGTGCTGCAGCAGTGAGGTCAATGGTTTTTATTAGATTTATAGATTTAGCTAAGTTAAGCTAAAGATAGCTGTACATTCTTTTCTAATAAAGCCAACAAAACAAGCAAGCAGGCACATAAAATACAGCAATCTAAAATGTTTGTAAATAAAATAACAAACTGCTGAAAAGATCAAGCTTTTTAATATTTTTGAAGTGCTTGTATTGATATTTCATTTACAGGAGGTAAAAACATCCCTTTAAATCATTGAGATTAATTGAACAGATCTGGCTGTAGATTGTTTGCTGTTCTGAGGATGAAATGTAGGAAATACAAGTCACCATTCTATAGTTAATGGTCCAATAAAATAAACAAAGTATTATTCTGCTTTACTTCTGTGGGTGAGTATCAGAATGAAAATTATTTTTTCACCTAAATAAGCTGGCATCAAACAATTTAAAAGCTTATACTCTTGCTACCAATATGTACCTCATGTCTTCTTACAAAAAGTGACCAAAACAATGGGTCATACCTTTACAGCAGTGTTTGCAAAAATTACATTCCATATCTGTTCTCCCTGGTTGGCTGTAAAAAAAAGTACGAGATTTAAACAACATCTGAAAGCCCTTGACAACATTACTTCAGATGTCCAGATGATGTATAACAAAAATCTTTACAGCTGTACTTGCAAAACCAGTCGCACAATGCCAATTTTTTTTTTTTTGTGCTATACTTTATGCTAAGTGCAATTTTGAGCATGCTTGCATTAATGTTGTCAGGCAAGATTCCAAAATAGAATAAAAAAGCTATAGGTAACTCACCACCGTTCTTTAAAATTGCATGAGTATTTAAGTATGAAATCAGAATGGGATTCTGGAAAGGAGACAATCATAGGTTTTCCCCTAAGAATCCCTATGAAGATGTTTTGGGAAGCAAACAGCTTTTCTCCAGACCTTGTAAATTAGACCCCTTCAATCATATAATTCTAACTTTTTCCACTGCTCCAATTTGCCCCCCCCCAACTCCTAATGTCTTTAAAATCTGTGATTTTTAAAGCAACATAACTGAAGTTAAAAAGCCTGGATAAGCTGCTTGCTAGAGATATGAAAGGGATTCCACTCAAACGCTAAAACTCATAGTTAATGGTTTATTTAGTCTGAATTCCTGAAATATTCTACAGTTTGCCTATCATGCCTACAGTTTCAAGGACACTGAAATTGTTTTGAAGAACAAAAAGACTAGGGTAGAGTTAATATAACCTATTTTATTCTGACTGTTCTTTTCTGAATGTAGCAAACTGGTTCAACATTTCTTGCCCCTTCAACTCTTGTTCTGCTCAAAATTAAGGGAGACAAAAAGAGCCACAAGTGCTCACCTAAGGGCATTTGCGCTTCCTAGAAGCAGATCAGCAATAAATGTAATACAATGCTATTAACATACTGTAAACGGAGTTCAAAGTTAGTCCTTTATGCACTTGTGAATACAAAGCAGCAAAGGATGCAAAGAATAGCTTTGCAAGAAACCATCTTTTACTGGATAAAGAATAGATAACAAAGGTTAAATGATGTAATGTTTTAGTTTTCTATGTTACCCAACATGGATAACTTCTGTACAAGGTCATTCTGGACAAAACAAACACAATCTAAACTGTCTATCATCATCTTGCCAGTCCTCAGTCTGCCTTTTTTTGAGTCTGAACCTTAGAAGAATGATGATTTACATGGTTGCTTTTTTTTTCCAATGTAATGCTAGAGAAGCAATTGTGAATGTCAGTGTTACGGTAATAGACGTGTGAAACTGTCTTTTGGATTTTCCTGAATACATATTAAAGTTGCTAGGCCTTAATTCCATCTCTCTTGGGTGGGATTCCACAGCTTAATCTCTCCTAGGCTTGACCTGAGACACAATAAGTTGGTCATGACTATTTTCTCAACCATATCTACAGATTTGTAGGTATATGATGACACAGTGATCACACCTGCAAAACAAAAAGCAAAATATGAATTCTTGAAAGGCAGGAACATCTACAGAACTGTGTGAAAGCTTTGATTTTCCCCTCAACTGAGCTAACCTCACTCCTGGAGGTAAAGCAAAACAAACAAACAAACCAAAACCCCAACACCCCACTCAGCTCATCATAAATGATGTTTCCCCATGTCTCTTACAGTCTGACTGTTATCTTTAAATTGATTCATCCCTCATAGCGTTTCCTAATTTATTTGTGCCCCCTCCCCTTTTCTAAAGTCTTTGAAGTCTCAGATTTCTGCGGAACCCAGGTATAGCCCTAGGAAGAGTCCCCCATTCCAGCTTACACAGAGCCAGTAAGTCTCCCAATAGCCCAGCTGCCACTCATATCTAAAATTCTTTGAAGTTATATACCTTAGGCTGCCTTACCTGTGTCCTTGTTCTGCCTCCTCACTCACTTCTTTAACAGTGTTGTCATTTCCCAAGATTTAACTCTATGCATTCAGGTTGTCAACAGAACAAAACTGAATAGAGAAAGTCATAAATAGTCAACACTAGATTCATAACATATGCTCAAAGTATATATTTCCAGCTTTATAGCTTGGGTAAAAGAAAGTACATTCTTTAAACGCCAATTAAGGTTTTTTTTTTCAATTCTCATTCTGTAAATGTAAATTAATAAGTTTTTTTAAAATTCTAAGTAGTTACTTAAATTGTAATCAAATGAAGCAGGGCAACATTAATTTTAAATACAAGATGCTTCATGATTCAAATTTGTTTGAACCAATAAGATGCTTAGACCTGTTAAAGTATTTTCTATTTTCTGGAAGCTGTGAAAAACCAGGCCTACTTAGGATGTAAATGCTTGCTTTGCTTCCCTGAATGGAACCCATACCAGAATTTGGGCCCCTACTTTCCCTGTCTAATGCACAAGAAGACTTAGATCTCTCAGAAGAGCTACACTCCACAGTTAATAGAAAGTTCCTTAGAGCACCCAGAAGAAAACACTGAACTATAGAGCAGTCATTTCTGTGACTCTGGGGATGGTCCTTCCAGCTCTCCTGGAAGCAGGGTCCAGCATCTCCTCCTGAGGACAGGGACATACCTTTCACACAACTGAGGAGGACTTGGCTTCTTTCAGAACAAAGCTGCACTGTGGTAGTGTTCCTATGAATACCAGTGGCTAGCATTCATTTTATACAGCTTTAAATAACTATGGCTGATTAAATCAGGGTCCCTTTCCAGCTGATGGAAACATGTGGAGAGGCTATCTGACCTGACATTCTTTAAACATTTATTCTTGGGTAAGATGAATCATATCCTGAATGCACTATCCATTGACAGCTAAGGTAATCAAGGTAGTTTCCACCTCAAAAGGAGGCACCTAGACTTCAATTAAACTAACCCCCCAACCCCTCCCGGTGACTAGAATACTTTGTGAAGAAGCAGAAGACCCTCTCTTGCCTGGGTGGGTTCAAAGGCATGCGTTACTTCTCCAGATGGAGAGCCCTTATCAGAAGGCTGTATGCCCCATTCCTCTGACGGAAGCTGTGCTGTCCTGCAGAAAAACACACAATGCACAGGCCAGTCATCTGAAGGACTCCAGGGAAAGTATGTTTGTACTACACTCTCATCTCAGCATTTGCTGTTCTTTTGTTTCTCTTGTTCCTTTTTTTTTTTTTTAACAAAGTCTACTAAATGTAAACACATAAATAGCCCTAGAATAAAGAACTAAATTCAGGACTTCTCTTAAGTAAATATCACCTCCTAGGTAAGTGTATTAGCCACAAGCCTGTAAAACAAAAGATGGTCAGACTGCCATCACTTCTAGTCCAGCCACTAGTTCTTTAAGGAAAACAGCTAGAAAGTAATGCTGACAGGGGCCCAGTTCGGTAGCTCTGCGCTGGAATGACATTCAGCAAGAACTTCCTCCTTCTCTGCCAGCCAAAGACTTTGGTATTGGTCTGCTTTGCTTCTGACTTCCTAATGTAGGTGGGAACTAGCTTGGCCTTTCTATGCCTGCACAAATAACATGACTTTATAAATCACACCTGAGGAACTATCAAGGGATGAGAAAACATCTAAATGCCTCTTGATTTAAGCAGTTATCATGCAAGCGGAGTTTGGATCATGATTTAGATTTAGGTGTCAGATTCCTGTCTAGAGACCATTTTAGCAATAAAATTATTAAAAGGAAATATTTTTCCCTATTTATTTTATTAGTATTTTGAATATAAAACTGTAAAAGGAGGTGAAAGGTATCTGTAATAGGACTGTAAAACCAGAATTTGGAGAAAGTTTTCAACAAACTTATTAAAATGCAAGCATCAAGTAAATTTGGGTTATGCAGCAGGTTTTGGCTTGAAACTCTTCAGAAGTTTACCGTATGATATCTATATGGCAATCTACACTAGTGAGAATGTAAGATTAATTTTCACTTCGATAGTTAGCCTGACCAAATTGCAGGGCAGGGATGGGGGAGGAATTCACAAAGTGACCAAACATAAAATTCAACATATATAAAGGAGGGAAGACAAGTTTTCAATCTCTGGAAAAATTAGTTAGGCATTGCTTAAGAAGTTATTTGGCAGAACTATTTTCAATTTATTTTCGGTCCAAAATGAAGAAACACCCCAGTCTTTGTTTATATACCCCCATCAGCCACACTTCACAAATAAATGAGACTGGTAAAAATCTGATGCCTGCCAAGAAAGAAACCCCCCTTGATTATTGGCATTTCAATGCAATTACAGAGTTCAGGTTTAAAAATTAGACTGAGTGATAAAAAGCACATTCTTCATAAATATTTAACCTTCTTCAGTATGACAGTAATTATAGTGTGGAGCTCAGTAGCTGCATATTCCATTTAAAAGATCTGTCATGCCTTCCATTCTAAATGCTTCTTTTCAAAGCTGTGCAATGCCAAGATAAAAAGAAAACTCCCCCAAGGTGGAAACTTGGAATAAAATCTCAGCTTCTAAAAATTATTATTAATGGTAGATTCTGAGGATGAGGGAGTCTGTTTGAAATATAGTATGATTTTACAACCATTTCTTTCTTTTCCTGAACAAAATATTTAATAACATTGGATAGTCACTCAATTTTTACATTCTAAAAATATCTGGAAAAAATTGCAAAATATTTTCAAAATGAAAGCACCAATATTCATGAAACATTTTTTGTTTTGAAATGCTCTTTGATCCTACTGATACCATTTAATCATTTTTTAAAAATACTTGAAGTAAAGATAAAGTATTTAGTGTTGAATACAATTGAACTAGAGCAAATGAAATGTTTCTTTTACAGAAATTCCAGATAACTAAAAAACCCTATTATTCAATCAGCTGTAGACAGGTATAAATACAATTTGGTAGGGAAAACCATGTTTTCCCATTATGGAAAGCTAGTGCATAACTTTGAAGGTTTTGATAATGCTTAACGCAAAATTTTAAGTTGTTTAATGAGGGGAAGCTAATTCATCCATTTGAAGTCTGATGGCCTGGGGGTGAGGATAAGGTGGGAAGAGGGAAAGTGCCAAACCTGAGCTATGCTCGTTAATTAAGTGAAGATAACAAGTCTCAACAGGAGAGTGTGAAATTTGTGGCTGTGCTGGCACCCAGGAGTTTGACCTAGGTTTTCACTTGTGGTAGAAGCAGGATGAGTAAGTCGCTTGCCAGGGCAGAGGCTTGTTTTGCTATCCAGTAGTTGCAGTCAAAGGACCTTGGGAACAATCAAGACTTCCCCCCTTTCTTGCAAGGAGAGAGCAGGAGCGGCTCGCAGGAGCTATTTTCCCATTCTGTGCCTACACACTGTGGATAAGAAACTAGGCTAGTTCATGTGGGGGTGGGAGGGGAGGAGGTAAATAAAGACACATATGTTTATGTGGCACTTGATCTCTACTGGAAGTCAGTGGGGTTTGGAGCCCAGCTACTGCTTATGCAGCTTTGAAAGGCTGCTTCTTTGTCGTTGGAGCTAAACTATTATTAGAGGTAAAATTGCTTTACATTTGTGACAGTGAAGTTCACTGCATTTTTGTCATTCTGTCGGTTAGTTAGCATGAGGATTTTCTGCAACTCTTGACAGACAGCTTTAGATTTGTCTATTTTAAATAAATTTGAATCATATACAAACTTTGTTATTTCCCTATTCATCCTTTTTGCAGGTTTTTGAATATGCTACGCAGTACTTGGATCTCTCTTCTAATTTTCTTCTATTGTCAGAACCAAGCCTATTCTCCTACTCTTTGTTTCATGTCTTTTAAATAGCTGCTGACCTATGAGGGGACTTTTCTGTTTTCCTGTGACAGCTTCATTTCTTCAACACTATTAGCTTTATCATTCCTACTGATATGCTGTTGACTTTAGAAGACCCCCAGCAGATGTGTGAAACAGGAGTGACCCTTCAGATAACATGTAACCATTTCTCTACTAACTCTAGTACATAGGATACTCATCACTCAGCATAAAGCATATTTAGCTCGTTAAGTTATGAACTTAATATTTCTACATTCTCTCTGGTAGAATCCTTAGAATTTATTTAACATACAAAAAGGTATTGGAGTTTAGATGGTTAATCAGCTAAGTAGCCTAAAATGAAGGCATATGAATCTACACATTTGTCTAGTATAAGAGCCAGATACACTGACGCTGAGCTTCTTAGGGTTCTCTCTGTTTCTTCTGAAAGTTTAGTATCACATTGGCTACCTTTCATTACTTTTGTATTAAGGTTGATTAAATAATAGATGACATGCCACAGTCATTGACCAAATTAATTTCACTAGGTTGTTTTTTCCCTCCATCCTGCTCTAAATTTACTGAATTTCAGAAAAGAACAACAAAAACAAGGAGTGAATAATAAAATAATAAAGAAAGGAGAGAAGAACTCTAGCCATCACTCAGAGATCAAAAGACACATGAAAAAAAAAAAAAGGATTTAAATAGAGCAGAAGTAAAAATTTTCAAAAATATACTTTTTTTTTCCCCCAGCACAATATTCTACTGAAGACTACTGTTCTCAACACTGTGTGATAGATAGAACTCACCTTCTAGAAACTCACTGCTCTACTTGCAACTCCATCTCCTTTCTAGGCTTAAAAATTGTAAGACTTGGGGCACTCTTTCTTTCTTTTTTGGGGACCCATGACCAATGCCATTGACATGCAGCTTTCTTGGATCAAAACCTACAAAAAAAAAGATAAAAAATGAAGTAATCTTCCTTCACTATTAGAAGATAGGTTTTCCTCTAAAATGAGACCATAAATGACAAGGTGAGGCTTAAAGCAGGAATCTAGATGACAAATATTACTTGCAAATAAAGAAGCAGGTCATAAATTCATAAATTTGAAAATATGAGGAAAAATAAGTATGTTTCCCTCAGAAAGACGTGCTTATCTAAGGATGAAGTTGTCATTACTAGGACAGGGCTCCATCTCTTTTTTGCATTATGCTATTTCTTGACCATAATTTGTCACTTTGTAACCTCTTCTTGTAACCATGGTTGTAGGGTAAGGAAGATGATTCCCTCACATGTGCCTCCAAATCTCGTGTCTGCATTCAACTACAGTCTTCTAAATGCTTTGTACATCTTAAGAAGACACATGAGAATAAAATGATTATGTGGCCTAGCATTTTCTTTGAAGAAGTTCTAGTTATTAGTGAACAGATCATTTTTATGGTTTCCTTTCAAGGCAGAAGTAATTTTTGGTGGTTAGTTCGTCTGGTTCACTATTATTTACGCATTTAAACAAAAAATGCAAGAAGGCACAATAAATGAAATTTATGTCACTGAAGTTGCTCACGTTTATGCGAGCATAAAAATGTAAGTATGAACATAGACTGGAGTCCATAATTCAAGGGGGTTTGCAGTTCAAGAGTCTGAAATGCTCTATAACTTTTGCAGTGAACTGACTGTCTCAGTGTCCGTTATAGGATGGTATTGGAAGACCGCAAGCACTTAATTGTCTTTGTTCTCATCCTCATTCACTAGTAAACACACCATCAACAAGCATAAAATTTACACAACAGCTCAGGCTTAAGCACGAAACAGAATTGAAAGGCTTTGTGTGTGGACGTTGGAAGACTCTAGAATGATTCCAACTGTGAGCATTCTGACACAAGAGGATATTCTAGGAAAGGCCACCTCCTTCCTTTCTGATGCAGATGATGGTATTACTTAGTTTCATCCTGGAAATCAAGCACTTAAATCACAATATGAGATACAAATCCACATACACTACTTATACAGTAAGTTCTATTCTGTCATGTGCACTCAAATAATCTCTCCACTTCTGTAGGTGGGAAGTTTTCCCTCTTTTCTTTCCAGGACAAGACAGGAATCCTGCTGCAGCACACAACTCTGCAGGGGCATTACTATGCAACCCACTCCCTGCCTTCTCACTGCCTCTGGAAGAGAAGTGATCCTTGCCTTCTCCTGAGCACAGCCTACAGAGAAAGTCACAAACTTGGCATGATCCACGTCTTGGACCTCACTGCTGCCATGCAGTCTGCATAGGAATGATGGTGCCCTAAGGCACCCAGAATGCTTGAGCACACCGATCACCACATGCTCTAGAGGGTACAGCCACACTAGGAGTATGTGTACAGGTTCAGTGTATGTTTACATGCTGTGTTGAAAATGATGCAAAGTTAAGAAATTTCCATGCCTATGTCCTCCTGCCACTTAAACCTCTTGTCCTCACCCCTGCGCCTCAGTTTATTCTCCCTTTAGGGAACTCTTCCTTTATCCTCATATAGTATGTGCCAATAAAATTGATTGTAGGCCTTTTCTATGAATTAGATCACTAAAATGAACTAAAATTTTTATCTTTCCCTGGAAATATTTTTTTCCAACATGTTTTTTAAACCCAGCATATTTTAATGAAGCAGGTGACAGTTCAGTGCCCTAGATAAGCCTATTCTAGCCAAACCCTTGTGGAGAGCCTGTTCTTCACTACCTTTAGAAAACTGCATGTATTAACACCATTATTATAATTAGCTATCTACTAGTCTTTAAAGTCTCAAAGAACCTCAAGAATTTGGCAGATAAAATGGAATTTCATAATTAAACCTCAGTTTTAAAGGCAGAAAGGGTCCGCATGTAGATAGCAATCCGAATAATGCATTCTTCATTAATTTACAGCCATATAATAAATAAAAAAAATAAATTCAATAATCAGTTACCAGTGAAATGCCTGTCCTATTTAAAGCAAATGCTCCTAACTGGGAATGCCTAAGTAGAAGAAAGATTTAATTCTTATCAATAAGCTATTCTGAGTCTTTATGGCAAGCATGTATGGAAATAGGGTAGAAGGGAGGGGACAGAAATGTAGATATCTTAAATGACTAGATGCAGTTCTAGATGATAGATATTCTCAGAAAGTTTCACATAGCAACATAATAACTACAAATAAATCTCTAATCATACAGCAGCAAAGTAGAGAATGCAGTTGCTGGTAGGATTCCTGAAACAGAATCAGAGAAAGAAGAAAATAAAGAACATGGAAAATTTGAATAGGAGTACAAAAATTGTACCCTAGAAATAGAGGCGAGACAGGGCAAACTACATGTGAGAATGTTGGAGACAAAAGAT
>NW_010131748.1:0-12154 GCF_000699245.1 Pterocles gutturalis | reverse complement strand
GAGGGAAGAGACACCCCCTCCTTTCTGAAAGACTTGCTGATTTTTTTCCAAAACGATATCAGGCTAGAATAGAAATGGGAGGTTATACCTTGCAGTGAAAGCCACAGAAAAGCACACAAGATAAGAGCTCTAGTGTTAGCATACAAAGCATCTTAGCCCAAGTCTATAAAACTTCACAAATGAGATTTCCAACTCAGCATAACCAGTATCTGTGTGTCAAAAGAAAAAAAGAAAGGTTGAGTCCTCTGTTAACAGGAAACAATTTAGTGCCATTGACTTCAAATAGAGATGGAGCAATTAACACCAGCACAGAACCTGGCCTGATCCATTAGTTTTCATACTAACAAGGGCGAGCAGAATTCCCTGTTAATTTGTGACAAACTAACTGACTGCTGCAGCTCAGAAAGTGGGAGATGAAACAAGTACTGCGGAGCAGTTGGAGGAAGTTTGTTTTATGAGAAACAGCTCTTCATTCTCTTTACAAACTCAATACCACTGCTAATAATCTCACTAATATTTTTACATGCATACAATGAGTATATATAAATTGAGGAAGGACCAATCCTGTCTGGATATCTGAGAAACACAAACATATTCAGAAAGGACTAAATTTTCTTGAAGATTTTAACACAAACATATTCCTCAAGTCTGAGCTAACTCCCACTGGCTGAACACAAGTGGTGATGCGATGTGTCCTGGTACCTTGAAATACCTCAAAATCTATGTCTCCTGCAGTCCATGGATGGCTAGGAAGAACAAACCTTTGAAAAAAATTCCTGAGGGGAAAAAAAAAAAAATAAAAACCCCAAATGTCTGAATAAAATAAACTCACAAAATTGAACAAGAGTTGTTTAGAACTGCTTAGACCATTAAAGCTAGGGGTCCTATCAGGGTAGAAAAGATTTAATTCCAAACACTTGATCCATTATTCTTCCTTTCATGCATGGGACAGCTGTCTCCTTCTGACTCCCTAGGAACTGGCATTTCATGAGTGGTTATCTCTTACTACCTCCACATGAAGATCTACTTTATACAAGCAATTAAATATTTATTGTACATTGGAATAAACAGTCCAGCGTGTAGATCCCACACTTGGGAATATAGAAGGCCAAGTGTTTGACTTTTTAACACAAATTTTTATCCTGGAGCATAAAAATGTTTCTGAGGGGGAATGGTGGGTGCGGGGCAGGGGGGGAGGTTGCTCAAGATTGCGTGCTTCCTTCAGGAACTGTCATTGCAATAAATTGTCATTTTCCCAGAGAAAATGTTTGCTGCAGATATTCAAGTCATTCCACTACTGAGACCTTCATCTCACATCAGGACAGCTAGCAGACAGCTCGGGGACCTGCACTGCTGGGATATCACTTCCCTATTCCTTTGGCAGCCCAGCAAAAAAAACAGAGCTCTCCTAACTCTTGATTTACTTGCACAGTTGCCTCAGCTGCCAGGCCTCCCTGCTAGGCTCCCCATGTCTTGAGAGGGAGCTGGCTGCACATGTCAGCCACCTTACAGAGAGACCCATAACAAGGCTGACAGAGAGTGGTCAGAGATATTTTAAGAGCTCCATGCTGGATTTTCCTAACATGCAATGTTTCAAATACTTCCGCTGTACAGGAAACTGCATATTTCTTATTTTCTGCTTCAGTAAGGAAGAATATTAAAAAAAAGAGAAAATTCCTGGGGGGGGTAGACTTATAATCTCCTCCACTGATTTATTTTAAACTTCATTTCCATCTCTGAAACCCTTTTCCTATGAATAGAGACTCAAGTTTTGCCATTATCTAAAAGGTCCAAAAATTGATCCATTGATGATTTCCATTATAAACAAAAACCCCGGTGCTTATTTCTGACACCTTACTTCTGTCATAGGATTCCGCTGGGAGCTTAATATTAGGAAAGTTCTTTCAAATCTAAAATTACAACTCCTAAAGTGTGTATGGTGAATGTATCAGTGACATTTTAAAATATATTTTTCCTCATTTACTGTCTTTTACCTCATTTGCTGTCTTCTTTGTCATAAAACAGAGAAGAGTCTGCTGAAATCCATCGGCTTTTCCAAGACAGCAACTCCATCTAAAGAGAAACCAGCAAATAAACAACATGACAAAAACAGCTGCTGAGCACAGCAAAATCTACCAACAAGCTGAGTGAACTCAAAAACACTGAACAAGAAGAGAAAACTGCACCACAGTATGATAACCAAACAAGAGATTTAACACCTGTGTGGAAGAGCAGACACGAGATTGTCTCTCTTGATGATGCTGCATGGAGGTTTTAGGTTTGATCAGAATTTTGAAGACATACACCCATTTTTCACTACATTTTGACAACTTCAAGTACTAAAACAAGGGTAGTTTCATTTAAATTATGAAGAACCTACCCAAAATTTATTCAGGAACTGTGAAGTTGTATGAGATGCACTTGGGCATAAAAGGAAGTCAATCTTCAGTACTGGTAAGAGTTTTCTAAAACAGGTGGAGACAAAAAAGTTCAATAATACAAGCAGCTGTTCCTGGTTGATGAGGTAACAGCATTCACAAGAAGTCTTGTAGAGCCAACGCTCTGTATGCTGCCTTATTTCCTTTGTTTAAGTTCAATGTGATCTGTGCACAGTGTAAACACAACATGCATATAGTATTGATAAAAAGGGGACATTACATCTGGCAGTGTCACTGGATTCCTTTACAATAGCAACAATTAACTTAGAAGAAGGAACCCACAACAACCACAGCATGCTCACTGTGCAACAATTCTAAATACAACGTGCAGATACTCAGCGTCTTTGTAATTTAATCTGTTTCATCATCACATTTGCTGCTTGTCTTTTTTGAGTATTTACATCTGCCTGGCAAATAGTCTCACTGGGAAATAGTTCACAGGCAAGAAAGAAACTGGGCGCATGTAAAACTTTGAAAAACCTCAGCATGAAAAATATTCGCTGCTGAAATTCCTCTTCATAATGAAGGGTTCGCCTTTAATAAAGGAAAAAAAAACCCTGAAATTGTGCAACCCCTTCTTCCCTATTACTTTAGAGGAAGCAGTGCACACATTTTGCTATTGGGTCACAGTGCAGCATATGAGATGTCTAAACATCTGCTGTATGTTGGTGTGGCATTTCATGTAACTGTGTCCTGATCCTCAAGCAGGGTTCAGTCACCACAGAAAAATAAAAATCACAGTCATCATAACAGTAAGGCAGCTTTGTGTACTGATACAATACCATGATGCAATCTGGGCTTTTTCTTTCTGACTGTCCCTTCTGCTCCTACCATTTCAATAGCATTGAATCAGGTCATCCTTTGCAAACACAAGGGATCTGAAATAACATTTAGAATGAGGTATTAACTGTAGCATAATGGAAAAAAACCTTCTGCACTTTACAAAACTGCCCATGATTTATAATGATTGTATATCAAAGGATGTCAGGGGAGGGAGTGCAAATGAGACTATAATAACTGAAACAAAGACAGAAGAATAAAGAAATAAAGATAAAAAGAGGCAACCACACTGATAAAGTTGCTAAGGCATTAGATGGAAAACAACAGTTGCAATATATCAAGTGATTAAGCTCAGATACTACTCATTAGGGAGACTCTAGCTTTCTGAACAATAACATTTAGCACTTGCTAAAAGTAGAGATGTATTTTCCATCAAGAAAGAAAATACATCCTCTTAAGACTCGGTAAAAAACTCCAAACTTTGAGCACCTGTATAGATCTGAACACAGAATGTCCCTTTTAATGTGAACAAAACATCTTAAGGTTTCAAAGCTTGGCATGTACATACTGTTGAGCTTTTGACAAGTTTGATCATGTTTTTTTACTAAAATCTTGTTATCAGAAAAAAAGGGAACACACCTTAGATACGTAGTTAAGAATCCTTTGTTAGTCTAAAGAATATTCTAGCATGTAATCAAAATACAAGATCCAGTTATTTTTTGCCCAGGTACAATTATACCAATGCATATGTCTTGAATTATCTAAGTATTACAGAAGAATCCTCTTAATAGTACAGGAAATTGTATACCATCTTCCTAGTACCTGCCTCTTTTCTCTAATGCTGCTCACATTCTTTTAATGCTCCTCTAGGTCCTAATGTCAACAGCTCCAGGCTTCTGTAAGAAGAAGGGGGCAGGAGAGACTTACTTGAAAGGACTTGAAAGCAACGGTATTTCTTTGTCCCAATTAATAGAAAAGGCTGATGTTTGTTACCAACCACACTTATAAAACAAGCTAAAATCAGTTCAGGCTAAGACAAGCCCAGACAAGTTCTAAGACCCTGCATTGCTAGGTCAATAAAAAGCCTGTGGCTTTTTACTAGTAATGGCAAAAATTATTTTTACTGGGCTACATGTACGATTAGGACATGTAGATGCTTGTATACAGTGCAGAAGAGAAGGATACGTACACAAATATGCCTTGATACAACACGAGGACAGACTACACAAACCCTAAATGTAGTTAGTGTGAATACACAAACCCTAAACGTAATGGAATTAAGTGATGCACGCAAACCTGCTATCAGAGCTATGTTTTGAAAATCTGTTACCACATCAGCGTGCCAAAGCACCGATGTAGTTACATCTCTCTCACATCTGACAAGTGGTTGATTTCTCGAATTACAGAACTATGTCTGTTACATCAGTGTTGTAAGAATATTTAACATCATGTCTCTAAGTATGAAAGATGTAGAATAAGATAACTTCTCCTGAAGTCAGATGGCTTTCCTACTGGAAACCTGTGCCCCTTTTAATTATTTATAACTGTTGAAGAATTATCAGCTGAAAGTACAAAAAGGAATGGAAAAAAAAATCTACTTGGATTTTTGAAAAGTCTGAGAGAAGATATTCAGGAAATTAAACTGCCTTGAGTGATGGATACAGCTTTCCCATGGGACTGTAATGACACATTATGTGCGGAAAGGTTTAGTGCCTAGCACAGCAGTTGTTAATGGTGTTGGAAAGATTCAGTGATGTAGTTTATTTACAAATAGCCTAAAAAGGGAATAATTAACAAAGCTTGCAAAAGACAAAAATTTGCATTAATTGGATTTAGACAAGTTAAAACTGAAGGAAATTTGGATGGCTTTAACAAAGGTAGCCAAAAAGACAGTAGGGATTCAGGGTCAAGCTACCACAAATTTTGATGGTATAGTATATGATCCTCGATACTATAAAACCTTTCTTTTAGTTTCCTGCTCAGATTTGGGAGAAAAATTTGCCCAGAACAACATCCTATATAGTTGATCTTTACACCTCTCAGTGTAATATGTAGTCACTTAGAGAAAAGATACTTGATGAGATGGACTTCTGGTCTGATAATTACATTCCAGTGTAAACATTGCAAATATATGAAATCAAGATGTTCAGAAAAAATGTACATCTTGTTACTCAAAAAATTTTAACGACTTTTTTATTAGGAAAAAATGAATGGGAAGTTGCCAAACAAGCATAGGGGGAATTTGAGTTTTACAGTCTCTTGGACTTGTCTCTTGGACAAATTTTAACTAATGAACAGAAAGAGGCCAAGAATGTAGTCACAGGGAAGTTATTTAAAGAGTAGACTACAGTAGCCAGGTGTATCAGGAATCCGTGATAAAAAGCTGGTGAGCTATTCTGAATGTTATTTGTACTGGAAGTTGAGCACTAAAATCTAATGTTGTTAAAATACTGAATTAAAATATATTAGTTACAGATAGGCTTTCTATACACTGAATTTATTCCTGGTTGCCAAATTCCTTGAGTTATGTCAAGACCAACTCTTAATTTCAGGCTTGACTTAATACTTGACATTTTCGAGTCGTAACTGCTTGAGCAGTACTATAAAATACAGGGCTAAAAATGTTCATGTGGTGTTGTAGCATCTCAGGTTTTCTGTTTCAGATTGCATCTCAAAAGTGAACTTGTTAGTGCTGTGGTCAGGAATAGAATAACATGTTGGACTGACTAACCCAGAGATTTTGATTCAGCTGTTCGTAAGATGAACAAACAGATGACATTTTGTCTTGAGATTATCAAGAAACACGAAACATGAAACACAGCCTCTCAGTTATATCAAATTTCATCTGACGTCTTTAAAACACAGCATCTACTTCCCACTCATCTCAAACGATCTGCAAATAGCAAGATATTGTGTGATCCCTATACAGTAGCCACCTGCAGTCTAGGGCTTATCAAAGACTGGGGTTTTTTTGTTGGGTAATTTTTTTTTAGTTTATGTGGAAGTAAATGTGCAGTTTATGGGAGTTTGACTCTTTAAGCTTCAGTTCTGTAACACACAACAGGAACATGAAAACAGAAGAAAAAATTTGCCCTTGCAGAGAGGAAGTCCAACTGCATATTAGATTTTATTTTCAGGAGAGTAGACAACAGGTCAGGGGAATTGTCAATTTTCATTTATCTGACACTTGTGAGATGACATCTGAAGTACTGCAATCCAGTTTTGGGTTCCTCGAGATAAGAAGGATGTTGACCTGACACAGAACATTCAGGAGATAAGCCACTAAAACAGACAGGGAGTTAGAGTCCATGGTTTATGAGAAGAAGCTGAACGAGCTGTGTTTATTCACCATTAGGAAGCGAAGGGTTAGGAGAGATTTATTGCTATGGACAATCACCTAATGCAGGAATGTAAAGTTGGAGGCACAGTCCATTCGCAAAGGTGCACAGTGAAAGGACAAGAGGCAATGGACACTTTCTTACTTCAGTGAGAATCTTGTATTCTCAGACACTGCCATAATAGGGCAAAAAAAGACGACCTCTAAAATTCTGAACTGTTTTTTAATATTAAAAAAAATAATATTACAAACTAGCTTACTATTTTTACTATTTACATTCTTCTGGAATTCTTATTTTCACACTGAGAGATGCATACCCCACACTTTATCCCAGGCAACTACTTATGTAGAGATGAGGGATTTTGAGAAATTCCAAGTGTTCAATGATTGTTGAAGAGCATCAATTTTCAAGTGTATCAACAAGACAAACAGGGACATAAGATCCAGCAATGAAGAAGCTGCAAATGCCTCACTTGGAAGCAATAAGCCTTTCCAAGGAGGAAAGAATTTTCCTTGTTGCACAAATTGAGATCTGGAGAATCAGATGCCAAATAAGAACAGTCTTCAGTCTAATGCCAATAACCAATTTGTATTGTTGGGGACTCAGGGAGGATGAAATCCCTTTGATTCAGAAGAACCATCTTACTGAGTGAGCATTTTGTCAAGCTGTGCTTGATAATACAAAAAAAGTACTCAAAAATGCATGCAAAGACTCAATAACAATACTATGCCCATGGATAGCTTGCTTTCTCCCATGGATCCAAAGAACTTTACAAAATAAACAGTATTATTTCTGTCTTTGAAAATGAAGAAACAGAGACACCAATACTAAATGACAAGACACCAATTTATCTTGGACTTAGACCTGGATTCTCTGAATATTAGTCCATTGCCCAAGCCACTGACTAACACTTTCCAATTGCCTGGCACAGTGTTCTGAGCATGCCAGCGTAACTGCATATTTTTTATATGTAAAATAAAAAGCTTTTTGGTCTTTTTTTTCTTGGGAAAAACAGGTATAGCCAGTGGGTGTTCTAAGGTGTATGCATATGGGCCAATCATATCTCTATTAAGTCCTCTAACATTTATAGAATCCTTAAGAGTCTCAAGACTTTTCTATTTGTATAAGCAGTCACTGCATTTCACACTTTGTCCTGTCAGCTTCCTTGAAGCCTGCTAGATATCTTGGCAAGAGTTACTATATCCTCAAAGGAACCAGCGATTACTCTTTCAAATGGAGCTGCCACTATATTGGAAAAAGTCTTCATAACAATGGGATGGTTTTGCTGTAGATGGACTTCTTTGCCCCTTTTTAGAATGAATTTGAAACCAGAATATTCATCAAAACTGTAAAATGCAGAATGTCATTTCTCAATGGGAAGGCATCTGCAGTAAGTGTACTCCATATCGAATTAGTTTCTCTATTCAGTAACTGAATGCGGTGTATGATGTTATAA
Source organism: Pterocles gutturalis (assembly GCF_000699245.1). Lineage (NCBI taxonomy): Eukaryota > Metazoa > Chordata > Aves > Pterocliformes > Pteroclidae > Pterocles > Pterocles gutturalis. The sequence continues at coordinate 4,142 of NW_010131748.1, read as the reverse complement.
AGTAGTGCTCACATTCAGTATCATCTGCATAAGGAAAATGTATTGTGTTGGCATCCAATTTTGACATATTTTTATGAAAAATTTAATACTTGTTACTTTAGTGGAGGACACTATCACATGACAGAAATTTTGTGATAAAGCTAACTAGTGTTTTATGTTTTGCCATTGTGAATGATGACATCAGCACTGACTGAGGTTATCAGAACAGCAATGTGTAAAAAAGAGGAGACTGACAGGTGTTACCTTTGACTCCTCTTTGAAGAACTGTGCTTTAAGGCCAGATCTATCCAAAAGTAAACTTAACTAGTAATGTGCCTTGCATGTCTGGAATTACGATAATATTAGCATATGTTGAGATTGATGGATTATTGAGGGAATTAAAGTATCTGAGAGAGATCTTCAAATTTATTTTCCACAGAGAAAGACAAATGAGATGCAGAAGATGCAAACCGAACATCTACCTACTAAAGACAGCATTATTATTAGCAACAATATTGAAGCAAAATACAGTAGATCAAAAAGCATCCCTTGTATACAACCTAAAAGGATTAAATTCACCTTTCTGCAGAGGATAAGAACAAAGTTAATGTAATGTATAGTGCCCACATTAAGTCCAAAAAGCTGTATTATTTCAGTTGCTTTTCAGTCAGGAAGGCAAAAGCAAGGATACCGCTTTTGGAACAAATAATTTATATGTTTGAATTGATTTATCACGCATGCTTAGATTCAGGGAAAGTACATAGCATTCATCTTGACAATTGTTTTGCAATGCATAACAGACCCAGATGAGACACAGAAGACCCCTTAAAAGGTCAATTTCTTCCACTGACTGTATTTCTTAAGTTCAAATAAACAGACAGCATTTAGTCAGCTCTGTATGTGCTTTGCACAGTTAACAATGTTTATACTAGAGATCATGACTGTTTGCTTAAAACTACTTGTGAGTAAGCTTTTCTCATCAATACTGGGCTTGAGCCTGAAATCCTAATTTATGAAAAACCAACTAGTGCCACTTTGGGATTCCTATGCTGAATCAGAACCCATTGGTTTTGTGCAGTATACAGGGAGGAGGTGTTAGGAGAAGCCTTCCCACAGTTACATGGTAGGACAACATAGAGATACACACCATTAATTTTGAGAACAGGATTCCTTAAAGGGGAGTAATAGTATGGGATGAGCTACAATCCTCTCCATGCCAGACAATCAAAATAGCGAGTTGGCTACAGAGAGGGCATAGCAGTCCAGGGCTCAGAGATTATTCACCCTAGTTGCTTCCCATTGGCTTTTTACAGTTTGTGAAAGAACAGATCTTTCCCCAGGAACACAGAAAATCACTACATTCAGCATTTATGAATAGTGAACCACCTCCTCTCCACCAAGCAACCTTAATTAACAATTTTTTTCCAGTAAAAGAGCTTCTCCAGAGTCTGCGTAAGTAACCTCACAGAAGATTTTGTTGCCATTCCCACAGTTTTCTAAGAATTTGTGACCAAATTATTGTGGTTCATTTAGCAATGTACCTGATGTCTGTTCCTTTGCCCCAAAGAACCCTGTTTACCTAAACAACAGCTCCCTGCTTCTTTTCCCATCCTTCAAAGGCACAAGAAACACAGTAAACACAATGGTCAAAACCCACCCTTTCCTTATGTTCCATTGGGCAAAGACAGTTCTGTCAATACTAGAAGTAGTCCCTTCTCCATTATTTAGATTAAGATTTCACAAGCTTTGTATGACACCTACCAGTTTAAGTCCTTTTGCTGGGCTCCAATTTGGTCTCATCACATGCTGTAGTTCAACTGCAGTTCTTCTTAACTGCTGGGATTATAACCATAGATTCTTAAACATTGCATTTCTGAGGTAACAGTGACAGTACAGTTTCCTGAATCCCAGTCTACTGCCCAGGGTTGTCTGTCTGACATAGGCAGAGCTTTAGTCTGTTCATCTGCTCACATTCATTCCCAATGTCTCTCTTCTTTTCGCAGACTCAGCCCTCTTCTTATGTCTCTGATGGCCAACTTTCTCTAGGAAGCAAGTGACTTTTTTTTCTGTCTTCCCCCCCCCCCCCCCCCCTCAAAAATACTTGTGATGTTGGGTTTTTTTGTTGAATTAAAAAAATTTTAAAAAGGAATTTTTATGGTTGTAATCTGCTGTTCCAGGAACAATTAATCTCCTCTCCATGACAAAACCTGAAGTATTACATGCCTATTCTTACGAGTCAATGTAAACAGGAGAAAAGATCTTTTCCTTACTGTAAAAATAGTTACACCTGAAATGATAACCCCTAGCAGATGTATTTCTGCTGGCGCCATGTGCCTGTTGCCTGAATTTCACTTTTTACTGGATTTCAACAGCAAATACCTGGATAAAAAAAATAGTTTAATAACTATAGGCAATACCTCTAGGTACACTATGCCTAAATTATGCCAAAAATGCATATCTGTTTGAAATGCCTAACAAAATTACTCTGTTGAAGAATTCACCTTCCAAAAGATTTATGAGTAGCAATATCCAACGTTATATTGAAATAGGACTGGTTTTATCATTCCACAGTCAGAGATCTGTTTCTATACTGCTAGTGATGTCTGCTAGGAGCAAATCCTAAATACACTGAACTTGCTGGGAGTCTTTCCTTTGATTTCATCAGTCTTGATGAAGGCCCACAGCTGGTCACAAAAGCATGGGCTCTTTTTGTGATAGATATCTGTAACACTCTTAAACAACTAACTGTAGCTTAAGATATTAGTCAGAATATCCTGAAAAGTAGTTTTTCCTTCAATACATACAATTCAGAGTGACTGCATAGAATACTACTGTTTAACTACATAACTGGAAGATGATGGAACAGTTTATAATTAAGTGAGACTCAGTCCTTAGAGTCAATTTCCAATAACGCAGTTCTGTGTTACTTTCTGTACAAATTTGCAAGCTAGTTGTGCTTTACTGTATGGTCGTACGTCAATCTTTTTCAGTAACTGGCTGAGAAAAATACAAACAAATTCGGGTTTTTTGTTTTTTTTCTTTTTTTTTTGTGAGAAAAGATGTGATAAATTGTTAGATGGTATCTTTATTTCAGACTATATACTGATTGAATAAATGACCCAAGATAATTGAGAACTTAGTGTTGATAGAGGTGTCATCTTTTAAATAAAAAACAGAAATGGGGATCAAAACACATTAGATAATAAATTTTCATAAATATATGTCTATCAGAGGTTAAAAGAACCATAAGGCAGGTGCATACACAAAAACACATGCACAATTGCACAGTTAGTTTATGCAAGCAATTATTATGATTGCAGATGCAAATGGTAAGTCAGATGTTTAACTGTTCATTTACTCATGTAAGTACTGTTTTCCTAAGCAATGACATTGTATACATGTAAATTGAGAAGCAATCTGATTTGTTAGTCTTATACTCACTTTGCACAGGGGTAAATAACTACCAAAGATGAAAGGAAATAGAAAATCATGGCTGCGAAGTTGAATGGCATTAATTATTGGTGGCACTGCAGCTGATTATATTGCAAAATCTCTTCCTGATTAGATGCACATTCAATAGGAGCATGGCTAGAGAGAAAAAAAAAAAAAAAAAAAAAAAAAAAAAGAAAAAGACTGCAGTAAGAAATATTTCAAAGCTTCTGCAAAGATGATAAATGTCCATTACCATGGTCTGGAATCTCTCAGACAGAAAGACCTCTTCTGGGATATAAACTGCTTCTATTACACAGATTATTTTTCTGTCAGGAACATATGTATTGATATAAACCCTGTTTGTTTCAGTAAGAGACTGCTAGTGAGACAGGAATATCTTGCAGTCAATATAAGCTTTCCTCTTACATTTAAGATACATATTTCAGTCAAAATACTATCCATATTCAGCTACACAAAAATTCATGCTATACCCAAATGCAAGTCCCAATGCCTGGGGTACAAATAACTATAAATATTTCAGTAAAATTTCCATCTCTGTGTTTTCCATACATTTTCTGAATCCCTCCATGGGCCTATCCTCTGAAAGCTCCTTCAGACTGGCACTTTGGGTACTGCTCTGGGCTGTCCTTCTCTCAAAATGCCAGTCCTAATCTGAACCCTAACCTTAACATGAATCCTTACCCTAAACCTAAAGCTGGGGCTGGGGCTTA
>NW_010131747.1:3007-3545 GCF_000699245.1 Pterocles gutturalis | reverse complement strand
TGATCTTCTCCTACAGCTGGTGGTTCTTTGTTCTCCCAGTCACTGCCTTATCCTTCTGCAACTGGGGCAGAGTTATGCATGTCAAGGATTTGTTTTTGCTTCACATGTTTATTCATTTTGGAAAATTACATTGACATGTTCCTGTGTCTACAGTCAGTTATTTTTAAAAAAATAGCAAACCAACCCTTCAGCTTTCCTTGATTTATCTGACAAGGGGCAGAATAATGGATCAGCCTTCCTCATCCACTTTGTTTAGCATCACACTGGCACAAGACATTAACAATCTCTTTTTCTAAGACTGAAGTTCCTCATCATCTGTGTAAAAGGAAGAATAAAGTATTTTTTTTTTAATCTTAGTTTAAGTTAAACTATGCTTCTTGCTGTCTCACAGGCAAGGTTCATTTGAGACAGCAGATAAGGTCCCGTGTTTCAAGAACATTAATTATAGTTGGATGATGCAGATTGAGATGATAAAACCTGGTGACAATAGGCTAACTTTTAAAAAAGGCCTTATCCTGTTGTACTCTTGGTGGGGGGG
>NW_010131747.1:0-2995 GCF_000699245.1 Pterocles gutturalis | reverse complement strand
GGGGTGGGGGGTGTGGGGGGCAGGGTGTGGGGCGTGGAAAGCAACAGTGAGTTTTTCCCTTCTGGAGCATCCAGACAATCCCAGACATCTGGTAATAAATGTTGCACTCAAAATCTTCTAATGAGAGAACACACCATATAACTAAGGTTCTATCTCTAATTTACTGTAAGAGATACATGTTGTTACATCACAAAACCACAATCAACTCAGGATTTCCTAACCTGCAGGCAAAGTTCACAGGGGAAACCTTTCATTCACACAGTAATACCAGATGATTTCCACAGAACTGAAATGCTCAGAGTATAGTTTTCTTGCAACTACAAGTAATTCAAGAAAATCCCTCAATGAGCACCAGTGCTAGTTGACACTTTATGTTTAGCATGAGATCTGATGAGATTTTAAACTAAGCTATGCTCAGAATGAAGAACAAACTCAACACTCTTTTACCAGAGCACTCTCATGGGAAGGGGACATGGTTGTGGGGGAATAAGGGGTGAGACCATTCTGCTGCACTGACCTAACAGTCTAAAACTAAACTCAAAGCACAAACCCCTGGAAAATCAGCCATCACCAGCTTTTCATCAGTGGCTGGATTACCCGGCCTCCTGTTTTCACAAAACCCAAAATGTATGGATGGAAGTAGTGATCCAAGGACTGACAGACAGATATATGCACAAATCTAAATTATGGTTGCCTACTATTTTCATCATTAAGAAACTATGCTTAAAAAACAACAGCACTTTCCAGCTAGTGTAATGTCTGAATGTGCCACAGATTATATATTGAGTGGCAAGGTTTTGGTAGAGGGGGGGCTACACAGGTGGCTTCTGTGAGACACTGCTAGAATCTTCCCTTTTGTCCAACAGAGCCAATGCCAGCCAGTTGCAAGATGGACCTGCAGCTGGACAAGGCCATCAGCAATGGTTCTAGTGACTCTGTGATAACATATTTAGGAAATGGCATGGTGGGGCAGGGGAGAACACGGCATTGAACTACTGTGGAGCAGCAGCCAGAGGGAGAAGTGAGAATATGTGAGAGAAACAACGTTGCAGACACCAAGGTCAGTGAAGAAGGAGGGAGAGGAGGTGCTCCAGGTGCTGGAGAAGAGGTTCCCCTGCAGCCCGTGGTGAGACCATGGTGAGGCAGCTGTGCCCCTGCAGCCATGGAGGGTAATGGTGGAGCAGAGATACACCTGCAGCCCGGGGAGGATCCCATGCCAGAGCAGGTGGATGTGCCCAAAGGAGGCTGTGACCCCGTGGGAAGCCTGTGCTGGAAGAGGGTCGTGGCAGGAACCTGTGGACATGCAGAGACAGTAGCCCACCCTGAAGCAAGATTTCTGTCAGGACTTGTGACCCTGTGGGGAACCCACGCTGGAGCAATTTGTGAAGAGCTATAGCCCATGAAAGGACTTACGTTGAAGTTCATGGAGGACTGTCTCCCATGTAAGGAACCCCATGCTGGAGCAGGGGAAGAGAGTGAGGAGACAAGAGTGGCAGAGAGTGACAAGAGAGGCAATGTGTGATGAACTGACCACAACCCCCATTCCCTGTTGACCTGAGCTGCTGGAGGGAAGGAGGTAGAGAAAATCGGGACTGAAGTTGAGCCCAGGAAGATGGATGGGGGGAAGAGGGGGGGAAGGTGTTTTAAGATTTAGTGTTAATTTCTCATTACCCTACTCTGATTTGATTGGCAAGAAATTAAATTAATTTCCCTGAGTCATGCCTGTTCTTCCCGTGACAGTAATTGGGGAGTGATCTCTCCCTGTCCTTATCTCAACCCATGAGCCTTTCATTATATTTTCTCTCCCCTGCCCAGCTGAGGAGGGGTGACAGAATGGCTTTGGTGGGCACCTGGCCTCTAGCCAGGGTCAACCCACCACAGATTAAACTAAAAAAACCTGAAGAATTGTTAAAAATATCTAAGAACAGAGGAAAAAATTCAGATATTTTTCTGGGCATAAAGAGTAAAAGAATCAGATTCATGAGGCATGGTAAATTATCCTCTCTCTTTTGCTCAAAATTCACTTTATTGGCAAATTTGAAATGACAAAACTTACCTGACTCCTGTTTAGATGAACATTTAATTTTTTATTTTTTTTTTTCAGGGCAAGACTTGCAACTGTGTCTGATTCTCTGCATACTGTAACAGAATAGGGATAAGAGTAAATGCTCACAACTGCAAGGAAAGAAAACTTCTCTCTCTTGAGGTTTTCTCTTTCATTTGCAACTTTTGGCCAAATAGCTCATGCTGTATAAATTCTTTGCTAATGCAGTGCTGTATAATCTTTTCCATGGTTTCTTGCCTATAGATGTTCTCTCTGTATAATAGACTGTCAGATATGATAAACTTCATGGTGTTTCTTTCACTTGAGAAGAACACTGTAAGCCAGTCCATTTCCTTTGCAGTGCTCTGCTAAGCAGCATTTTAGTTTAACCCTATTTAAAACATGCATGCAAATATGGTTCAAATAAATAGACATTTGGGACTGAACAACAAAAATTATTAAAAGCATTGAAAACCTCTATGTGAAGGCAATCTGAAGAGTGTCATTAAAGTAAAGAAGAAATCCATAAGATCTCATAGAAAAAATAAATTGTACAGAAAGTGTTACAATTACTCTCTACTGGCAGAAAAAGGATTAGGGAATTCCAGCAGAGTTGGAAAGCGAGACATTTACAGCTGATTTTTTTTTTTTTTCACAGAACGATCAACATGAGAAATTAATCTCCTCTGCCTCCCTCTGCTATAATTCTGTTAGTGCATTTTAGAAAAGGACAAAACATACACACAGATAATAAAAAATGAAATGTCAGAGTGAAAAGCCCAAGTTGTGTGCCCTAGTGCACAGAGTAAACATTGGCTATCAATTTACAAATTAGCCAGGGAAAGGCTGTTGTTTAGCTGGCTGCTTAGGGGATTCAGGAGTAGAGTGGAAATCATAATACTTTGCTACCAATCTGATCTCCTACCAATCTGATCTCCTTCTATGACCAGG
>NW_010131746.1:0-1438 GCF_000699245.1 Pterocles gutturalis | reverse complement strand
CTGGAGGTGCACCAGTTCTGGCCGCTGGTGGAGATCCAGTGCTCCCCGGACCTGCGCTTCTTCCTCTGCAGCATGTACACCCCCATCTGCCTGCCCGACTACACCAAGCCGCTGCCCCCCTGCCGCTCCGTCTGCGAACGGGCCAAGGCCGGCTGCTCGCCCATCCTGCAGCAGTACGGCTTACCCTGGCCCGAGAGGATGAGCTGCGACAGCCTGCCGGTGCTGGGGGACACCGAGGTGCTCTGCATGGGATACAACCGCACAGAAGCCACCACCCTGCCGCCTTTCTTTGGGAAGCCCACGCGCCCGGCCAAGGACGCAGCCAAAAACCTGACGCCGCTCGGAGGCCAGCGCCCCTCGGGGCAGGACTGTGGCCGGACTTGCAAGTGCAAAGCACCCCTGATCCCCATCTCCAAGGAGTCCCATCCGCTGTACAACCGCATCAGGACGGGGCAGGTGCCCAACTGTGCCATCCCCTGCTACCAGCCCTACTTCACCCAGGATGAGAAGACCTTTGCCACCTTTTGGATCGGCCTCTGGTCCATTCTCTGCTTCCTTTCCACTTCCACCACTGTGGCCACCTTCCTCATTGACATGGAGCGCTTCAAGTACCCCGAGCGCCCCATCATCTTCCTCTCTGCTTGCTACCTGTTCGTCTCCATGGGCTATATTGTGCGGCTGGTGGCAGGGCATGCCCCGTGCCTTCCCCCCCAGAGCCCCGCCACATCCACTATGAGACCACGGGCCCTGCCCTCTGCACTGTGGTTTTCCTTCTTCTCTACTTCTTCGGCATGGCCAGCTCCATCTGGTGGGTCATCCTGTCCCTCACCTGGTTCCTTGCAGCTGGCATGAAGTGGGGCAATGAGGCCATTGCTAGCTACGCGCAGTACTTCCACCTGGCTGCCTGGCTCATCCCCAGTGCCAAATCCATCGCTGTGCTGGCACTCAGCTCTGTGGATGGCGACCCAGTGGCTGGGGTTTGCTATGTCGGTAACCAGAGCCTGGAGAACCTGCGGGGCTTCGTGCTGGCGCCGCTGGTGGTTTATCTCTTCACCGGGAGCACTCCTGCTGGCCGGCTTCGTCTCGCTCTTTCGCATCCGCAGCGTGATCAAGCAGGGCGGCACCAAGACGGACAAGCTGGAGAAGCTGATGATCCGCATCGGCATCTTCACCGTGCTTTACACCGTGCCTGCCACCATCGTCATCGCCTGCTACATCTACGAGCAGCACCACCGGGAGACGTGGGAGCGGGCACACAACTGTTCCTGCCCAGGCGACCCCCCCCGCCCCAAGCCCGACTACGCTGTCTTCATGCTCAAGTACTTCATGTGCCTTGTGGTGGGCATCACCTCCGGCGTCTGGATCTGGTCTGGCAAGACGCTGGAGTCCTGGAGGCGCTTCACAGCCCACTGCTGCCGGACCAGGAAGCCCGCAGGTG
>NW_010131745.1:13070-15327 GCF_000699245.1 Pterocles gutturalis | reverse complement strand
TGACCACAACTCTTTGAGTGCAACCATCCTTATCCAGCGAGTTGTCCATCCATCAAATTCATGTCTCTCCAATTTAGAGACAAGGCTGTCATGCGGGACAGTGTCAAATGCTTTGCACGAGTCCAGGTAGATGACGTCAGTTGCTCTTCCCTTATCCACCAACACTGTAACCCCATCGTAGAAGGCCACCAAATTTGACAGACACAATTTGCCCTTAGTGAAAAAGCCATGTTGGCTGTCACCAATCACCTCCTTATTTCCATGTGCCTTAGCATACTTTCTAGGAGGATCTGCTCCATGATCTTGCCGGGCAGAGAGGTGAGACTGACCACCAGCCTGTAGTTCCCTGGGTCTTCTTTTTTTCCCTTTTTAAAAATGGGGGTTATGTTTCCCCTTTTCCAGTCAGTGGGAACTTCACCAGTTCTTCTCAGTTCTTCACCACGACTTCTCAGATATGGTGGCTAGTGGCTTAGCAACTTCATCCACCAGTTCCCTCAGGACCCATGGATTCATCTCATCAGGTCCTATGGACTTGTGCATCTTCAAGTTCCTTAGATGGTCTCGAACCTGATCTTCTCCTACAGTGGGTGGTTCTTCATTCTCCCAGTCCCTGCCTTTGCCTTCTGTGACTTGGGTGGTGTGGCTCGAGCCCTTTTCAGTGAAGACTGAGGCAAAAAAGTCATTAAGTACCTCAGGCTTCTCTGTATTCCAGGTAACAAGGTCTCCTCTTTTTTTCAAGATGTGATCAAGTCTTCTCAAGTTTCCTTACTTTCAGAAAATGCAGAAAAAAAGACCAGTTCACCATGCCAATTGCACACTTCAAAGTGTTGCTTGTAGCTTGGCTCTTTCTGCCCTCAAAACCTGAGTCTGCACTTGCACTGACTGCATTTAGACCATAAGGCTACATCCATACAGAACTGCCATCACTCCAGTACCACATGTCACACTGATGTTCCAGGTCAAGAATCATCTGAGCTGCATGCTGCTGGAGCCTGGGAGAGCAAATCCCCCAGTATGGATGCTCCTCTCACATATCTGCCCAAGTACATTCCCTGGGCTTATCTGAGCTCCCTTTTTTCAACAGTGGTCATAAGCAGATCTTCAAAGGAGAGCAAGAGTGGGCCAAGTACATGTGATGCTTCCCCCTAAGCTCTAACAGCCTCCAACTGTTCTCAGTTCAGGGAACTTCAGTTTGATGTGTTTTGTCAGTCTGCTAACACTAATGGCTTTCTCCTCTGAGTACTTACTGAGTCTCTTCAGGAACCCATGTAAAATTTTGGTTCCCACTAAGTCTACTAACCGTTGCATGAAGAACAACCTCTTCATGTTTGTTTTGAACCTAGCTATGGAGCTACGCGGACCCACAATCTGACCGGTTACAGCTGCTCTTATATTCTTGCACAGACATTTGGTTTGTGAGATAAAATCTGCAGCTTACGCCTAATTTTACCATGAAATGTATCGAAAAGAGCTAGCTGCTTCAAATGTTCTCAGCAGACATCTGGCCCACAGTGTCATCGAAACTAGTTGATAGGAAAAGGTGGAAGGAAGGGTGTTTAATAAAAACACTGACTTTTCAGGCTAAGGCTGCTAAGGCCTCAGGGAAACACCTATGTCAGATGAGAATTCATAGCCCCCACGCTTCTGGTCTCTCATCACCTCCATCATGCCTTCTCAAGCTGCAATAAGCATCAGTTCTGCCTGCTGCAGTACAAGAGGAGGAGTAATTTGGTATTATTGCTGGAGCTGGGTTACTAGTCCAGGATGAAGGAAACATTCAAATTCTGCCTTAACCTTCCACTTCTCTTGTTTCCCAGGTGAGTGCCCCAGCCACCCTGCAGCAGATGATTTTGGTGGCGAAGCACTTTCCAGTCATTCAATTGCTGCCCAGGCACTGTGGCAGGGGGAACTCCCAACAACTGACGCTTGGTAATGCAGGCAGCTGCTCTGGGCATTCCCCACCCAAGGAACAGGGAGACAGCACTCCAGACCCTCTTCCAAATGCTGCTTCTGTATTTCATGCTAAGCACCCTGGGTGAATTCTCCCATCACTAAAAATCCCAGAGTCTTAGTCATGAGACACAGAGTTGCAGATACATGCCAGGGAGGTTTCAGTGGAACTTCACAGTCAATATTGAACACCGTAAGATCAGGCATAGGATTTGAGGTCTGCACATTGCCTAAATACATGAATTTTCCTTTAAATGCTCTTTTGGAACCTATATTCTCCCTGTCGTGGTTTATAAAACCGCGGGTA
>NW_010131745.1:12737-13051 GCF_000699245.1 Pterocles gutturalis | reverse complement strand
GTGCTGAGGCATGGACAGGGAGGGTTTCACTCACCACTTAGGGTCACGGGCAAGAGACTGACACGACTCGTGAAGAACAATAAAACAACTGAATTTATTAACTTTTTACAACAAGAAGCAAGATATTGAAAGAGAGAAACCACATCTTACACAAAAGGCACTTCTCCCCTACCCCTCCCTTAGTCCCAAAGCCCAAAGGCTTTGTTCTGTACCCTCTTCTCTCCCCAGCGGGTAGGGAAGGCTCAGTCAGCCCACCGCTCTTTTCTTCCTCACAGTCTTTCCCAGCTGTCATGTTAGTTTCCAACGGGGCTTCA
>NW_010131745.1:5718-12534 GCF_000699245.1 Pterocles gutturalis | reverse complement strand
ATGGCGGGGGCTGGGCTACAGCACATCCCCCGCAGAAGCCAAGCAGGTGGCTGGACGGACCAGATCAGCCGCCCGCGCCATGCTCTCCTCCGCTCCTGAGCGGGACCCTGCCTTCCAAGCAGTTTCTTACAAAAGGCTAAGCGTGGTGTCCCTTCCCCCACTCCCCCGTTACCAAATGCTTAGGGGGGGGGGACTGGGGGTGACTTGTTAAGAGTCATTTAAAGAAACGGAGCCATCACCTTAGCCCCTTCCTTGCTGCCAGACAAAACCCATAACACTCCCACAGAGTAAGACTTTGTTGGCTGCCACATCTCACATCAAGGGTGTAGGGCAGGTGTCCTGCATTGCTGATGGACTCTTCCTTTCTCCCCTATGTGGTGTCACTGTGCTAATGAAAGAAACATGGAAAGCACTTTATACCTGATGTGATATATTCACGTTTATGAGTCACAGATTGGTATAGCCATGTATCTCATTATGCTGCTTCAATTTTTTCCCTACTCTGATTGCACAAATTTTCCTATTGTACTAATAAACTATATACCTTTAAAGTGAGTGATTGGAGTAGATTCAGATCCTAATGGTTAGTGTTCAGCAGAAAAGCACTATTTTTCTCTAGGGGACAGATCCACCAGAGAGACATGAAGTGATGTCCTCATTGAAGTTTTGTTCTCATAAATTTCCAGACTTTCGCTAAGTACATATAATGGATGGATCTCAGCAGTTTGTCACCAACTGGAGATTGATCCTGCCTGTGAAGGATATGAGCTTTCCTGGGGCTGAATTTGCTGTTCAGGATGTTCACAGGGATTTGCTGTTCAGGATCTTCACAAGCTCACAGCTTGATCTGGTCTCTCTGAGGCATGGAGAAGATTCAAGCCAAGCCCTTCGAGTCAAATAACATGTTCCACAGCTACGTATTTTTTAATTGTCACAAAAATCACATCTCCTGCAGAATAGATCTTATGACCTAGTTTTAAGTAGTCCTGCAATGAGCAGGGAGTTGGACTCAATGATCCTTATGGGTCCCTTCCAACTTGAGATATTCTATGATTCTATGATTTTCATTACAAATAAATCATCTGACGCATTAAGCATATTTCCTTCATTATGAACTAACTCTTATTCCCACTGATGTCTTTGTTCTTCACAAGTTGCTGCAAATAGCTTGAACAAACAGGAGGTGGTTTGCCTGGATCATTTACTTTGAATATTTGACATTCGTAATTTACACTGGGTGATCTTTACCTTAGATCAATATTCAGACATTTCTCCTCCTTGATTAGATGATAAAAAAAGAGGTACAAATAGATAATAAAGAATAACAACTGTTTACATTAATATTGCATTACTCGTTACTTACCCCCAAACCCAGACATTAACAATTCCAATGTCATTGACAAGCCACAAACGGTTGGAGAGGCACACAGACACTATCAAATGTAAGCTGAGTACAAACAAAATTTTTTCCAAGTCCTTCCATTGCAGCATTTCAGGCAGCTCTAATCTATACTGTCACAGTGTCTCTAAAAAACCAGGGTTATTTGTACACACAATTGAGTTTTTTATAAGCCACAGGGACACAAAATGGTAAGAGTCTCTTTTTTTCCTCTCTTTTCCTTTCACCTAAAAATTACACCCATTCAGTATATTTCTGCAGAAACTTTACTTAAGATTTTCCTTAAGTACCTTTTTGAATAAGAGCCAAAGATCATAAAATTAAGAACTTAAGACTACAGAAATCAAATTAATAAACTACTGTGCATATAAGAGGAGCATTTAAGAAACCACCCTAAAATAATAACAGTAATGCTCACGTACGTATATAAGAATAGGGTGATGCGTGCACGTGTGTGTGTGTGTGTGTGTGTGTGTTTATATTTACAACCTCTCTTGGAAAGGTATTTCACGCAATGTAAGTTATTAAAGCATCCATGAAAATTATTTTTTGAAGACACAACAGAGACCATACAGAGCATACTAATACTAATAGCTGTCAGTAATAATTTAATGCACCGGGTATACTCTTTCTTTCTTCACATGCATCTGATGGCGACTGCTTGCAGGACTGAACACCTGGGGTGTAATGGGCTTTTTGGGAGATACTTGCTGGTACAAAGCACCATACAAAGGGACCTTCACATTCCTGTGGAGCTAGTTAAAAGCCTCTCACAGGAAAATTTATTAGGATGCCTGTTATGCATAATTTAAGCTTACACATAAACTTTTTCAGGGTCCTGATCCAGAGTCCACTGAAACAGTGAAAATGTCCATTTCCTTCGATGACTGTTGCATTGCCTCTTTTTTTTCTGCTAAGTTCATGCCTCAGTTGAAGTCCAGCTCAGCCATGCAGTTCCATGATGGCAAACTACAGCTTCACAAAGCTTGTTCATGGCTTCCAGAAATTAATTTTCTAGCTAAAAATGCTAAGACCTTCAAACAGTCATGGCATGGGGCGTTTGCCTTCTGTTTTTTGGAGCCTACACATCCAAATGTACTTACATCCCATTTTAAAGTTGTTCCTACATCCCTAAGTCTTAGAAATTCATTTTGCTCTTGTTAATGAAAACAGGGTCTCTTGCATAGACACTTGCTCCAAGGATCTAGGGCTTTAAGAAAGATATATTTAATGAAAGCACAAGGGTTAGCTTGTGTTGACTTGTGGTTAACTTGTGTTAACTATGCTAAATAAAGCTGAGCAATAGATCTTGGGCGAAACAGTATCACTGAACAGTAAATTTGGCAAAAAAAAAAATGGATTTTCTAAGGAGTGAGAATATTTGCCAAGTCAAATCAACACTTACAGAATGTTTTAGCCAAAAAAAAAAGAAGAAATGTCAAAAATGTCAAAACACTTCTCAACATTTTTTAAGTGAAATGTTTTATTTCAGAAACATCGACATCTGTTATCCCTATTTTCCAAATAAGACACTGAAATTTTCTATTTGGAAAGGTATTTTTTGCTTACAAATTGAACTGAGCATCAAAAAGGAGGTGTTCTAAAGGGTTAAATAACCTGATAATTAAACTCAGGGAGTTGCCTCAAACTAGCTGGTCTTGGCATTGCTTTTTAAAACCAAAATCTTAAAATCCATTGTAACTAGCTGCAAGGAAACCCATAGCTTCTTAACTGTGAGGAGATGGCTTAGTACTTTCAAATGATTCAGAAGGACTAAATTTGACTGTCAGTTTTGACAACGTTTCCTCAATGACCTTGAGTACATCACTCAATGTTCAGTGCTTCAGCTTCCTCATCTATCTACGTAGATTTTACGAGGATTGTATCAAAATCATCTCGTGTCAAGAATATTCATTTACTAGTATGGATTGTAATTTACTTATCAGTTTATCTGTGACAAGGCCGTCCTGTAATGTCATTGATATTTTATTAGCTGGGAAAGTAGAGCTTTAGGTGTATTTTTATCCCACTGTGGATTACAGGAGTTTGGTCGGTGTGGTTATTTCCATTCCTCTAAGTAATCAAGTGATTTTTCTAGTGTGTTTGTATACATTCCTAAACTGTTCCAGACCACATTTGCCCCTCGGTCGTGTTTCCTTCAAAAATAATTGTATTGAACTACAGAAAATAGTAAAGAGAAATGCTGTTGGTGCAGCACGCGATTCCTTCCCTGATGGGGGAAGGTTTCTCACATGACCTACTTCATGTTCATGCCTTTTGCTTTCCTCACAAAGAAATTAAAAAAGTTTCCACAACCAAGCTTTAACCACCAGTAAAATACCAACCTGCTGGCACAGGCCATCACCAGCAAGGTGAAGCAGCTCCTGCAGAAGCACGTACTTGTGCCTAATCTGTTCTCTGGGACCTCTTAGAAGTTTTGCAATATCAATTACTGGGACTAATCTGTTGGGAAGATATTTGCATGCAACAAGCTTCCAAATTCCCTTTCTCTTTATATCCCACTCAGTGGCCCTTGGTGGTCCATGGGCTTCTGGGTGGCACCTGGAGAGGGACAATTAAAGCCTCTGCTCCCAGGGGACCCACGTGGGACGTGGCATTACTGCAGGGTGCAATGGCAGCCCCAAGTATTGTGGTTTCTCAAGCATTTGCTGACCAAAACTGTCCCTCTTACAGCAACAAGCAAAGAGCAAAAATATTGGACAATTCTCCATACCATGAGATTTATTTCGAGCAAATAGAATAATTTTGCTCCTAAACTGTATGAACCTGAACAAATGTGTTTATCTAGCTTACCTGTGGATTATTCTCCACAATGCAAATAAGTTCTGGCCACATTTACACTGTTCCTAGGATCAGGGAAACCCTCCAGGCTCAGTCCTGCCAGGCTCTGCCTCAATTCCTAAATAAAACAGCCCAGGGACTATTCTCTCTCACATCCCCACCATTAAACTCTCCCCAGGCAGGGCAGCCAAGTCCAAATCACCTTATGGGAGCAGTCCCAGGCAGGTGCCTGGCTGCCCCAGCCAAAACCCACACCTGGCCCCTTGCTGAGGCTCCAGTCCCCATACCACTACTGGGGCATCTTGGAGGAACCAATGAATTTATGTGGGAGGCAAATGCAGAGTAACGCTGCTACCATCTCAAGGATGGGATGCTGACACTAACAGAGCTAAACTACGTGCCCAAGGTTGCAGCAGTTGTCAGTGGGAGAGGTGGGCAGAGGGCCAGGGAACTGCCTGTCTGCCTGAAAAATTTTGTCACAAAACTGTCTGCTGAAAATGAAGAGCCTCACTATGCATCCTACAGCCCCTCTAAAGTATAAATGATCACAGCAACACTTCAAAAGCATGAAGGGGTAAATCTTCAGCTGGTGTGAATTCAGTTAAGCTACAGCAATGAGTACCAAAAGAGGCTATGATCACACACACAAGCACACAAGGGAGGAAACCAAGGGGAAACTCAGGTCACCCGTGGGACCTACCTGCTGTCTGTGGAAAGGAGAGTGGCTACCAGAGACTGGGTTACAACAGCTGGTTTCATAGCTCAAGGACCATCTCTTTCAGTTTTCCAGTTTGTGATGGTGAGCCGCGAACAGAAAAAACTTCCAAGCAGAAGTACACTTATGTTTTTTTGGACATTATTTGTTAAATTCTTTAAATTAAATAAGTTTGTCTGAAGGTAATGTTATATGTAGTGTTGTGGGTTTTTATCCAAATCCAGCAATGACACCTCACAAATTCTTAACTTTAACAGGATTCCAGTATAGGCTTAACTGCTTTGCTGAACAGAAGTGGGTTTTACCATCCATCCAAAGATAAGCTAATGCTTTGTTCCTTGAATTGTTCCTGGGAAAGAGGTCAGAAAATGCATGAACTTCTCAATCCACATCCATATTTGTATTTTATTCATTTTTCTATTAGTTCCAGATTTTTCTGTTACTTACTGAAACCTTCACAGAATGTCTTCTATCATCTCATCCTCTTACAGAAATAGAGTACACTCAACTCCATGAAAACCTGCAAAGTTGACTAGCTGTTGTTACATTTGTTAACAACTCATTCAATGAAGGGAACTGTTTCTGGAAGAGGGAATAGGCCCAGGTTTCCAAACTAGTAACATGTATTTTTAACAGAGCACTGTATTTTTTTGATAAGGGCTTGTTTTCTAAGGTGATACCCTCTGCAGTAGTCATATAAGCTAATTTTTAAAGCTGCAAATTTAGTTCCTGTTGAAATCTACGGCAAAATTGCGCTTGAATTCTCTGTTAAATGTTTGGCACCTGCCTCCTTTCACTGCATGCCAGCATGGACAACCTTTCATTCAAATACTTAAACTGTGTTTATAACCTCCCATATTTTTTCTGAAGATACCACTGACTGAAGACTGAGAATTAGTTTACATGCTACTGATTTTTTTTTTTTTGATCCCTATAGCTGCACATCGGATATTTGCAAGGTTCTTGTTTGTCACTGCTAGGTACCATGGGGTCTGCACGTATGCTTGCTGGGTTCTGCCTGCTATTACGATATCCAGGTGGTTTTTTAACATAAAAAGACCTTGATTTTAAATAATTAGAGGAAAGCATTTTGATCAAAAGACCAAGTTTTGTACTGTACTTTCAAAGAAGTAGGTGCAGACAGAGCTTGCTAATTTGAAGCATGAAGTAGCCCTGATCTTCAGAGACTCCTATGAAGGGACATCCTATGAAGGGACATCTCCCAGAAGCAAATCTTCCATCATTGTTTATAGTCTGTGCCAGGCTAAACCTCAAAGAAATCACTGGTAGCTCATCTTCATTGACTCTAAGGTTTGTCCTCTGCTGACTTGACAATGTGGATGATCAAACTATCGGAGTCATCTAAGGAAACAAACACACAGTTGCTGCCACAGAATGGCAAAAGCAAGACACACTAACATCTGCGCTGCCACTGCTGTACACTACACAACCCAGAAGAGAAGATTCTTAACAGGGATTTTTCTTTGCATGTTTTATTTGCCTCAGGCTGGCTCAAAGAACATTTTCTCAGAGCACATGAATAATTTTTTTAAAAAACAGTCATTATCAGAGCAGTACCTCTGCAAGAAAAAGATGTGGTAAAAAAAAAAACAAACTGAAAATTTGTTTTCTTCAGAAATTCTCCAGCACCAATGTTAATTTTCTTATTGGCCTTGAGGAAGCACTGCTATATGCATTTTAGCAAATGCAAAAACCAAGCAAGAATGACTGCCAGGTATTTAAAAAGCCTGCACATCTTTTCCATTACACCAAGATGAATACTGCTGTCTCTATAAACGTAAGGTCTGGTTGCATTCCCATCAAACTCAGGGGCAAACTTCCCACTGACTTTAACATTGCCACACAGGGCCTTTACAAAACAGACAGGGCACCTTTGTAT
>NW_010131745.1:0-5695 GCF_000699245.1 Pterocles gutturalis | reverse complement strand
AGTACCAAAGTCTGATCAAAAAGAAAACAAACACATCTTACAGGCTTTTTAATAATTTTTTCCCCCAATAAAAAGAGTAAAGTTGGACTGAAATTATTACACCTGTTTGAACAGAAAGCATATTTTCTTCCTAGCTGGGCACTGTATCATTCAATCTATGAACACAGAGATGTAATATAAAGTAATAAAGAGGAAATACAACATAAACTAAGATTCAGACATATTAAATCGCTTAATGAAAACACAAGAGATAAAGAGTGAGTAGAAAATATGGTTTCCTTTATAGAGAAAAATCTCTTTTCAAATGCTTAATCAATAATAAAGTTCATAATTCCTGACTTGAGATATTTTTTACACTTTATTTTTTTTAGAAAATTATTAAACGTCTTTAATGAATATAGATTGTAATTTTTCTGCAGCCTGGCCTGGCAGCATCCTGGATAGATTGTTCCCTGCTTATTCTGTTTCCCTTCTGCAGCTGACTGTTCCAAGCAGTGCACTTCGTAATTCCATTTCAGATCATTCTTGTCACTGAGTTCCATCCAGTAAATGTAAATACACATTTGCAAATGCACCTGGGGAAAAGGAAATCCTGTAGAATCATGCTGCTGGTAATTTGGAGATGAGTCAAATTAACATGGAACATTTGTTACCACTTAACATTTTTATGTTCGTGTACTGCAGAGCAGACTGAGGCTATAAGAGTACTGCAGTCAAACCGCCAATACTCCTGTTTCTGTATTCCTCAACCCTAATTCATTTTCCCCAGGCTACTAAATATCTGGAGTCTAGTGACCAGGATTTAAGAATGTAAGACTTCCATCAGTGTGTGAGGCCTTAAACCCACCTACCCCACCATCTTCAGCCTGAGTGTCTACGGTACGGTATGCTTCTGAACTTCTTACTCCATGGGGTGGAGTATCAGAATTATCACTTAAAGTAGTTGTCACCCCTGGAAAGTTGTGGAGCACTCATCTTCTCTCAGGATGCAGTGGGAGCTTTAAATTTTCTGCTCAGTATGGCCACCTTTCTCCCAGTATGGGACTGCAAGCACCCAAACCTCTGCATGCAGTCCCCAAAGGAGGAGGGGGAAAAGCATGGAAAATCTATAAGATGACCTTAACTGTGGTATCAGCAGGTTTGGAGCCTCCATGGTGCTGGCAATCTTGTAAGATGCAGATTCTGTGGCACGGGGATCTACAGAGATCACGGAGAGGGAACAGAAAATTCCCAGTGCCTGGGGACGCTGGCATGGAGAAGAAGGCCCAAGGCATTTGCAGCAATTGAAAGAGGTACAGTGTGGGGAGTCCTAAAAAGTAGGTGTGTAGATAAGCAGCAGTCAGGCATGCCAGGAGACAAGAAGCACCAGGAGTACCCTATGGGGAAGAGGTGTGTGCACAGAGGGGGAAAGGCGCAGGTGGCTCCCAGCCATATGAAGATGTCAAAAAGTTTGATCATTGCTGGACTAGTCCATTTCTTCTCTATTTGTTCTATGATCTGATGTCAGGACTGCAATCCAGTGCGCACGTGTATGTAAGAACTGCTGTTTTGGACAGCAGGTATCCAAAAAAATGAGGCCAGGGCTGGCAGACACAAAAGAGAACTTACACAAGATGAAGGTACTTCTGGATTGGCACCTGATTGCCAGCTGTGAGCTTCTACTGGGTGTGATCTCCAAATAGCCAGATCTCCACATTTCCCCATCCCAGACCACAGGGGATATAAGCCCACCACCCTCCTTCCATGAACAATACCCCCTCAAGGCCTCTTGAGAGATCACTAAAAGTTAGTGAATATCAGCTGAGGTTCCTTAAACTGCACTTTATCAATAAGGGGTGGGAAAAGAACAGTGTGCAGAGTGTGGTGCCTGGTTTGAGCTCCATCCATGCCCAAGTGGCAGGCAGGTCAGGGAGGCTGGAGCAGCTCCTGGACATGCTTAGGACCGTCGTGCTGGGGTGAGGGAAGCCACAGAAGGTGGTCAGGCAGACAAAGAGTAATAACCCCTAGTGTATTGAATAACCTTATTTACATATCCAAGATAAATTTGGCTAGTTTCTAAGGAACATCACTATAGGCAGTATGCACATATCACCCGGAGCATCATCTCCTTCCATTATAAACCTCTAATGATGGTTTATAAACAGAAACGCGGTCAAGCTAGAAATAAGCTGTCACACAAAACGCTGACATCTCTAAATACCAAGATTATCCGAGACATATTTTTTTCTCATTAAAAATATTGCATTTGTTTTTCTCGGAGGAAGTAGGAGTCACAAGAAAATCAACATTATGTTACCTAATCTTCTCATTTTCATTTTTAATTCCCCTAGAATCGGGTTTGGGATAGCTCCGTTCCTCTGCACCGAGTGCCATGACAACCAACAGACCCATCAGGTATCTGCATAGCCATCCTGCTTGTTACCTGGGGAAAAATGTATGCACCAAATGCTCAAACTCTTTTTAAACTTATTAAATATAAATAACTAATATGATTCGTCCTAGATAGCTGAATTTAATGTATCATAACATGCCAATATAAAAAAACCCCAAGTGTAAAAGCATTTATATACGTTATGGAGACTAAGTAAAGTTGCTACAATGAGTTCACCAGTTGTATTATGTTTTAAACAAAATGCTTTCAAAGTGAGAAATGTGAGTACGGTATTCAAGCCTTCAGCTACTAATTCTATGCTATAAATACAAGTTTCCATTATCAGTGTAGTTAAAGCACTTCAAACATGTACTTTTATAAATTATATACATCACAAATCTGGATAATTAGTATACCCAAAGAAAAATGTATTTTAGGTTGCCCTTAGAGCTCTAACTTTTGCACCTTATTGAAAACTAAATTGCACAGGTAAAATGCCACTGCTTTTAGCAGTATTCATCTATGAAACAAGCTGTAGTTATCTACACATTCAAACATGAATAAGCAAAATAGAGATATAGTAATTTCTTGCCACAAGCCATTACACAAACACCACTTATGAATAGGTGTATCCAACTCAACTGCCAGTCTTGTGTTTCTCTTTCACCCTGTGGTTACTTGAGATATGCTAAATTTGTATGTGATAACAAAGTCCAATTTGCATTTTGCATTTGATGTGCAAACACCAACACTATATCCAGCTTTACTTCATATCCTTATAAATTATGTTATCATTTTCAGAGATAACCTATTTAAAAATCCTAATGTTTTCCCTAAGAAGCACCATTATTCTGGCAGCTGGCCTTTGCAAGGACATGTAAGATTCTCATCTGAAAAATGTCAAAGAGCTGTAAGAACAAGCTTCACACTCTTGAGCTGACTCAAGGCTTTCATTTAATTAGTGCATCTTTCTCTCAGCCAAATTTAAATGAATGCATTTCTTGGTAATACAGGAAAAAGGCCTAGGACTTGAACTCTATGACCTAGGTAAAGAAACTGCTTTAAAGATGAAGGGTTTGGGGTTCTCTGACTGATTTTAACTTTATTCAGTTTAATTCTCCTGTTCTCTAATCAGTACTATCCCATTCTACCACAGCTTCGTCCTCAAACATCTCTTCAGTCTTCTTCCCTCATATAACTGAATTCCTAAAGCTTTTTTTTTTGTACTTTATTTTATTTTCTTCCCTTAAATGTCTCTCCAAACACTTAATTGCTTTTTCAGTTTCCCAGATAACACCCAGAGATGTTAAAACATTAATGGCTTTGCTTCCAGCTACTGACCAGCCATATAAATCTCTTCACACACCACAACTCTCGTCATGAAGAATTGGATTCAACCCTGTCCCAAAATTCAATACAAAATCTGTTTGAAATCCAGTGATTTAAACCAGTGTGCCACTAAAAACATAGTCGTTGATGCAAAACTACTAACCTCATGATCCTAATGCTTTGACACATTTCAGTCTGTCAGGAAGTCCAAACCAAATGAATTCAATTTGTAGCTGGAAGACAAATAAAATTCATTTGGGTGGAGGTTTCCCCATAAATTAATTTCATGAGACTCACCACTGCCTTTCATCTGGTAACACACTCATTCATCTTTTGCTCAGAACGAGGAAGAGGAGACTGCTTCTTCTGCCATCCCTTATTCAGACCACATGAGCTCCAGTGAAGATGCACAAGTTGGCTTGAGGCTGGAATTTGGCCCATGGGAGCTGGTGAAATCACTTTTTCTCTGCTTGAGACCAAACTACACTGACAGAAGTGCAGCAGAAAGAAGGACTATAGGAAAGCATAACTACACTGCTCGTAAATGTTGTCCTCTGCGGAATGTTCTATTCAGTTCTTATTCCTCTGCTTCATGACAGTGTGGGGGGGGGTGGGGGCGGTGCGGGGAAGATAAACATTTAACTAACGTGAGAATACTTCTCAAGGTCACTTCATTATTTATTATTGAGATTTTTTTTTTTTTTTTTGGTTTGCAGCTGTTGCAAGAGAATTCCTTTCACTGAAATATCCCCTGGCTGCAGTTTCCCACACCAAATCTAGTAACTGGAATCACATATCAGGACTACCAGGTATGCACAGCTGCACTATAGAAATGTATGTTATCTGGTCATCTCTTGCATGTTATTCCATTTTTTTAAAGTTTAAATCAGTGTTTGAAAGAGGGACATGTGGGTATAAGATTGAGAGAAAAAATATGTAAGAATGAAAGCATCAAATAATCCTGCCTGAAGATATTTCTAAAAAACAGAACCAGAAAAATGAAGCTCTGCATATGACCCAGGGTTAATTGTACTCAACTATCTACGAAATATATGCACATTTCTATGAGGAGAAACAGAAGTGTGAGAGAAGTGTGTTTTCAGCAAATGAGGAAGACTGACTGAATGACGCACAAGCACCATTAGCCACAGTTCTTGGAGACCCAAACCAAACAGGTTCAGTGCTCGTATGAGAAGCAGGAAAATAGGATAGAAAATGTAGAAACTCAACAAACAGGACTGCGGTCTGACATTGCAAAGGATAATAAGAAAAAGCAAACAAGGGCAGTAAGTGATGTCAGGGCAGGGAAATCAGCTGCATTTCATGCACAGGTATGTTCCAGTTCTGGGAATGCTGCCTTTTGGGACTAACTGGGAACTACTTTTGTTGAATCAGTGCTTACCAGCTCTGGAACGGTGTTCCCTTTACAGGCTGGCAATATTGCTGAAAATCAATTTGGGTTTTCAATTGTGGTTCTTGGCAAAAACCAATGGAAAAACTGACAGTAGGTAATGCTGACAGTCCCTTTCTGCCCATCAGCTACCTGCACTCAAACTCTCACCAGCCCAGCTCTGCCTACAGTAGTAACTGTGGTATCTCTACAACAAATTCCTTTCCAGCTCTTTGGTACCTAGCAAAATACTTGCTTCTCCTCTGTGTGCACACTGCTAAAGTTACAAACAGAAGTTACTTTATTTTATTTAACATGCCATCTGCTTTCCTACATTGCTGTTGCACTGGATTGGCCTAACCCCGGAGTCACTCTGCATTTCCCAACTTGCCAGCCATTAGGGTTAGTCCAGCCTAAGCCCTGTTTTACACCTGTCCTTTAGATCAGACAGCCATGTGGGGATCACGTGAAAATAATTGAATGAGAAACTCCTCACCCTCCTTTGAACGCACAAAATTAGATTTTTGATTGGAACAATTCCAGGGAGAGGACACCTCATGGACTGCTTCAGTGTGCGAGAATCATAGAATCATAGAATCATTAAG
>NW_010131744.1:0-872 GCF_000699245.1 Pterocles gutturalis | reverse complement strand
GTTTTTGCCGTTTGTATTTCGTCCTCCTGTTCTGGAACCACACTTTCACCTGGGGGAGAGGGAGACACGGGCGCTTGCGGGGGTCCCAGCACAGCCAGCCCCGGGCAGCAAGCTCGGTTTTCCTCCAAGACCAGCAAAAAAAAAAAAAAAAAAAAAAACAAGATGGGAGATCTGAGTCTTGACAGTTTGAAGGTTTTTGCTGTTACCCCTGGGGCGGAGGGGACAGATGTGGCCGGTTGCAGGATGCCACCTCCCAGCTCCACTTTGCTGCACATCCCCACCTTGGAGGAGCCCAAGGACACTCAGTCACACCTCGGGCACGGGGTCTGCAGGGACATGGGACCCTCCTTACAGCACCCCAACCCCCTGCCCATCACCCCGATGGGCACACGCGGTGGGAACCCAGCACCGTTCTGTTTGGTCTCCGGTGTCAGGATGCCATGGGCATGTCAGGACCATGGTGGCATCGTTAGGCTCAGGCTGGATCGTATATAACCAGGTAGCTAATTATAGAAACTTTATAATTACAATGATAAGCTTGAGGTTTCAGGAAATCTTTTCCACCATGATGGTGGGCGAATGCTGCCCCAGAGTGGCAGCAGGGTCTCCATCCTTGGGGTAAAGCCCTCCTTGCCTGCCCGAGGCCCCGAGCACCCCGCTGGGATGCCGCACACCCGCGATGGCAGTGCCAGGCTGGGCACGGCAGCACCCACACAGCAGCTGGTTTGGGATGCTGGAAGCATCAGCGAAGCATCAGCGGTGGTGCAGGATGCTGCGGGCACATGTGCGGCTCGGGATGCGGGATACTGCACCTGGGGATGGGGGATGCTGCACCGGGAGATGTGGATGCTGCCGGCAGGGATGCGGGATGC
>NW_010131743.1:0-3474 GCF_000699245.1 Pterocles gutturalis | reverse complement strand
GGCGTGTGGTTGCCTGCGGGTCGCTGAGGGCAGGGCACAGGGTGCCCGCGCTGCCCTTGCTGGAGTTAGGGACAGTTAGGGACTGGTGCTCGCAGCCCCAGGCTTGGCTGGAAGCCGTGACACAAATGCGGGCTTCAGTAGAGTTGCAGGAAGGGGTGCGGAATGGCCAGGTCAGTACTACCTCGTCGGATTGGGAAGCGCTGGGACGAATCGACTTTCCGTTCCTCGTTGGCCCTTCATTTCCACCCACCCCCCTCTCAGAGGCAGCCAGAGGACTCGGGGCTTGGGAAAGCTGGCTGTAGCTAGGAAATAGTACTCGTGACTTGTTAATCATTTTGCTATGTATGAAATTCTGATTAAAAAATATATTGGAATAAATTAGGGGAGGCTGACATCTATGGAGTGATTACTTGGGTGCCTAATCTGTGATTAGAGCATCTTTTCCTCTTCCTGTATTATTAAAATGCTTCTGTCAATTTCAATGACACTTAAATGCTGTGATATAAATTATTGAACCAAGGGCAAATGAGAGCTCCTTCACCTTAGCCATAAGGGCCTGATATCCCACAAAGAGCAACTTCCTTCTACCCTTCCTGGTCTGGCAGCTGTTGGAGTCCCTCTGCTGAGTCCTTGCTCCTGTCCCTACGCAGTCCCCAGTAAAGTATTGCTTATCAGATTGCCTGTAATGGTTGTCCTTGCTGCTCCCTGATGAGCCCCCATGGATGGGACGGTCCTGTGGGATTCTGAAGGTGTGAGTGACCTTGGAAAGCACTGTGGTTTTCTCTCTCATCTTTTGTCTTAATTGCACTTGTGCACCACGAGCTCTTTGATTTGGGGACTGATGTGTGCACAGCTCCTGCAAAGAGTCTTAAAATGTGATCATCACTCCTGTGGTAGTTATTGTGTATATTCGGTGGTGGCAATGAATGTGCTACATTAGCACCTCTGTACTGCTTGAGGTAAAACATGATTTAGGAGTGGGTGGGGAATGGGACTTTTTCTTCCCTTCCAGGCTCTGGAATGGTGGAGGTGGAAGAGGAATGTGACATACCCATGGGGACTTGGCTCACCTCTGCTTTGGTTACAGGCAGATTAGTCCTGCTCCCATTTAGGCTGTGGGAATACTTGTTGCCCCAGAATCACATTTCCCTTGGAGGAAAAAGCCGTTTCCTTCTTGACCAGCAGAGCAACTCAAAAATGGGATGTTTTTTAAAGGGGTTTTCCCAACAGGAGTTTAATCTGTAGTCTTTTTGTTATCGTAATTCCTGCATTAATGATCCAGTTATGCTTTCCAGTATATTAAAGGCAATATTCTGGAGTCCTCAAACGAATGCTCATCATCTTTAATGATAACTGACTTTGGGATCTGGCCCTCCATAATCTCATGCAATGCTGACTGTAGTTTGCCTTAAGGGAAACAAGATATACTGCTGTTTTAAATGGCCTTTTTGGCTTCTCTGGTTGCTCTTCACTGAAGTAGAATTTAGTGAATTCTATCCGATATCGGTCCAGTGATTCATCTGGTCTTACTTGGAAGAGGAAAGACAGTGGGTTTTTTTGTTTGTTGTTGTTTTTTCTTTTTTTTTTTTTTTTTTTTTTTTTCTCTGTCAGAGGTGATTATGCTGTGTAGTCATGCAGTGTCCAGGAACATTGGAAAAACCTTGTGAGGCATGGTTTGAGAGGATCGCTGCGTGTAAGGGGGGAAAAAACACGTTTGTCTGGCACCAGAGCTCTCTGTTTCTCAGACGAAGTTCTGTGCTGTAGTGAGGAGTATGGTATAAATAGCAATGCTAGGTTTTAGTGACTGAATTCAAAGTTATGGTTTCCACAGCAACCAGCACTCATGCCGTTTTTTCGGTATGTAATATTTCCCCCTTTTTAAAAAAAAAAAATCAAACATGTATCTGGCTTCTGGTGTTGTGCTGTGCCCAGTCCTCTTCCACAAACACCCCACACTCATTCCTCCTACTCTGCTTTTGAGCATCCTCCGTTTTGCTTCTCCCAATGGCTGTCATTTTGCTCCATTCACAGCTCCAGCCTTTCTGCTGCTTTCTCCTGGGCCGGTGGCTGAGGGCACTGTGTACCAGATCCCAGGCTGTCCACCATGTTCATTTGTCTTCTAAGTCCTCCTTTTGGTACCAGTGTTTGCTTCAACCTGTGCCCATGGTGTGGTGGGCACCACACACACATCAGAAGAAACATCCCTTCTTTGAATCCTTGGCATATCCCTCAAATATCTGCCTGCGTTTCCCATCTCACCCTTATCTGAAGGGTTGTTGTCTTGATGGTCCATGTGCCCTCCTGGCTCCTGCTCAGTCATTTCTCTTGAGGCTTAAAGGAAATGCAGTCAGAGAACTGTGCCTTGTATGGAAGGCTGCGGGATGTGCCCTTCCTCTAGGAAGATCAGGATGCAGTGCTTGTTTTTAAAAATGTTTGTCATATGAACAAGCAGTGTTGCTAAAGTGTTTTCATTTTTAGCTGGGAGGTTAATGCATCTACATGGTTGTGTCCCAAGTTACAGTTTCCAGAGCAACTAGAGCTTTGTATCTTGGAGGACTGTTAACTAAAGCATGAAACATCACAGCAAATTTTCCTTTCTTAAATTCAGTAATTTTAGATACTGTTAAGAATGCAGCTGTGCTTGTCTGAGAACATGTTTAAAAACCGTGAATGACCAAGCAAATCTTCTTCACCTCTGTGGTGAGAATGAGAAATTTCAGCCCCTAAAGGAGTTATCCTTAGTGTTACAGCATAAGGCACTTTAATAAAAAAACAAAACAAAACAAAAAAACCCAAAAACCAAACCAAAAAAGTTGGAAGTGCCATCTCATCTATATTGCTAACCAGAACTAATGACAGAAGTGCAATCTGGCAAAACCAAGTAAAAAGGCTGATGCTGGCTGAAAGCAAACGTCAATTGAAGGATTCCAGTGGCTGGAGAATTGACCCTAAGCAGGAAGGGGACTCGGGATCCCCTGAGCCTTGGAGCAGTTGGGCAGACCGTGGTGCCAGTAAAAAGTCTGATATGATTATTTTTTTTCTTCTATTTCCTCTCTCATTTGGCTGCTGCTCCTTGTGAAACTGAGTCCCTCTTGCAGTATTTCACAGGCACCTTTCCTCTGAGCAGTAATACCAAGGACCTTTGGCATCCATGGTCACTTTCCCATTATAACTCTATTTAAGCCAATGGTACTTTCAAAAAAGTTAATGTGTCTTCACTATAGGTTTACTTCTTGCTCTGAATTTTCTCAATAATAGGTGTGTCACTCCCTTATAAATTGCCCTGCTGGATGATTCGTTTGAGCAAGGATGCTATAAAATGGTTTGTAGGTTACCTGGGGAATCTCAGCCAGGAGGCTTAAATGTTGGCTTGTGTAAAAAGGAATTACAAAGAGAATGTCTCGGGGGTCTTCCTTTCAATTTTTGTTAGTAACCTTCCAGCTCAATGTTTTTCTTTTTATGTATTTTATATAT
>NW_010131742.1:0-965 GCF_000699245.1 Pterocles gutturalis | reverse complement strand
CCCCACCTGCCCCCGTTGTTTAGAGCCAAACCCCGGGTTTATAGGGAGGCTCCGCACACCCCGTGTCTCTGGGGACAGCCAGACCCCCCCGAGACACAAGTGCTCCTTAAAGAATAGTTAGGGGGAAAAAAAAAAAAAACCCGATTGCGATTGCCCGGCCGGGCTGCGAGCGGAGTCCGGGTTGGTTTGGGGTTTTTTTTCCTTTCTTTTTCTTTGTTTTCCCCAATAAAAATAACTACCTAACCAAACTCACCTCTCTTCCCCCCACCCCCGCCCAGGCTCCATCGGAAAAGGAGAAATATTTCGCTCGCCACCGTGAGAGCCCGAGTCTGAAAAAAAGACCGCAGCGAGAGCGAGAGAGAGAAAAAAAATAACCCCAAAGTCCTCTCCTCCCGACCCGCGGCCCCAGACCCCGATTTTAGCTCCGCTGGCGACGGAACTGTCCCGTAAATAAGGAGCCGGCAGCCTCCTCACCGTCCTGTAATATTTACTCTTTTGGAAGGTTAGGCAGGGCAGAGGTAACAAACTTCGAACGATTTTTGGGGTTTTTTTCTTCCTCCCCTTTTCCATGCTCTTCCCTACCTGGTTTTATGTGGTTTCTGGATTAATCTAGTGCGGAGCAGGAGCGGACTTTCCCCGGCCGAAATATAGGATTAGGACTATTTCTAGAAGAAAGAGGATAGTGTGGACATGCCTTTAGCCGGCAGTAGTCTAAAGCAGAATTACAGCTTGTAAAATAGGGCTCCATCAGTCTCCCGGGAGACGAGTTAAGCCCTACTTGGGTGTTCCAGCTCTTTTTAGAACCAGCAATAATTAGAATCATCTCAATCTCGACTTGTCCGGTTTGGTTTCGTTGTTTTTTAGGTTTTGGGTTTTGGGGTTTGTTTGGATTTTTTTGCTGTTGTTGTTGATTTTCATTCTTTCTTTTTTTTTTTTTTTAAAGATCACCAATAAATGCAATTTTT
>NW_010131741.1:0-1115 GCF_000699245.1 Pterocles gutturalis | reverse complement strand
AAACTCCTCCGAACCCCCATTCGGGGGTTCGGAGGAGTTTGCATCGCCGGTCGGTGCTTCGGAGGTTGTGCAACTTCTCATCGAGCCGAGCCAGGTCCGAATCGGGAGAGGACACACCTCGTGGAGGCATTTCTATTTGCAGCTTTCTATTTGCAGCGTTGTGGTCGTGCCGCTCCACGCACCTCTCCGGCGAGGCAGGCAGAGTCATTTGGAGAGATTTCCGATTACGCAAGAGAAGTCATCTCAAAAGAAACCACATTCCCCAAACCCTTCTCCAAACGTTTTGCTCTTATCAAGGTGGCGGAACGGCTAAGAGGCTCTCCAGAAGTATTTCAAATGATATATTTTTCTGCACGGGGTTATTAAGAGCAAGAAAACTGGATTCAAGAGGGCGAGGGATCTTCTTACAACCCTTGCTCGAGCGGTGAGGTCGTGGGAGCTCTTCTTGCATTTGGAGAAGCCCAAAGGGCTTCCCCTGCACCCAGCACCCCAAGCCTTACGGGGTCCAGTTGTGTCTTGCAGCTGGTTTTGCACCACAAACACCCCCCAGAGCTCCAGAGGGATTCTTCCCCGCTGCGAAATCACCAGTGGAGGAGCAGCGTCCCCACCTAGAAGTGGGTTAAAAAAAAAAAAAAGATCAAAAAAAGGGGAGCAGCTAGAAAAAGGGGCATCCATCCTGCAGCAAGCTGCTTTAATGTGTCTAAAATGAGACAATTCATCCGTAGTCTCCTTATCTAATCTGGAGCCCATCTCTTTGACGAAAACAATACCTGCAGAAAACATTTCCGTGCCGGGATCCGGCAGCAACAAGAGCTTGCTCAAGCGCATTTACGCACCGGTAGCTGCTTTCTCCCATGTTTCAGGACGGACGGGAATCGAAGGCTTCCAGCCAACCCTGCTGTCGCTCTCTCTGCCAAAATGATGCAACCCACTGACAGCGCGCATCTCGCCGAGAGCTTGGCCGTCCTCATCCCAGCCGCTGGGGACATCTGCACCGGCTCAGCGGTCTCGCTGCCGAGGATGACGGTGGAGGGGTCGAAGGCATCGCAGCAGCGGTGCTGCGCCGTGGGCGGTGGTCCTGTGCTGCGGGCGGCGGTCCTGTGCCGTGGGCGGCG
>NW_010131740.1:0-232 GCF_000699245.1 Pterocles gutturalis | reverse complement strand
GTCCCTCACGGGTTCTGGGGCCCCCAAAAGCCCCTCCTCACATTGCAGAGTCCCTCCAATGCCCTATAAGCCCCCCAGAAGCTCCCTCAGGGTCCCTCACAGGCCGCAGGGCCCCCAGAAGCTCCTCCAGACCCCTATAGGACCCACTAAAAGACCCTTCTCACATTGCAGGGTCCCTTCAAGGTCCTATAGGGTCCCACACAAGCTCACTCAGGGTCACTCACAGGCCACA
>NW_010131739.1:0-7015 GCF_000699245.1 Pterocles gutturalis | reverse complement strand
CCTCGGCAGCAGGATGGATAGGGATGGGACAGACCCATGGTCTCTGTTGTCCCCTCCCAGGGCCATTCCTGCCTTTTTGCTCCATCCTCAGCCCAATCCATCCCGCGCTAAAACCAGTGGTGAGAGTCTCCCTTTGATATTAATGTCAGTTGGACTTGATTGTACATCCAGCAACGCAGTGACGGATTTTGTTTTTTCCTTCCAGACCTCGCTGATCTTTTGCCCCTCTCCTTTCAGCTGCCTCAGTCCCACGGCTTTTCTTGGCTTTATTTATTTATTTATTTTTATCAGATTCCTGAAATGCATCTTTCCATTTATTGATCTCACCTGACATCTAAGGGAAGGGAAAGCAGGAGGCTCAGCTCACTCCAGTGTGCCCTCACAGCTCATCAAAGCAAATTTAGAGCCTTGTTGGAGCTGCCAGGGCAGCACAGCCCCGGGCTGATACTGGCCTCGCAGGAGGGACACATTCATCTCTTTAGGCAGCGTTTTTTAATTTATATATACACACACGCTACCGATTACATCAAGTTATCACTCTTGCCAGAGCATCTTTCTTTTCAATCATCTCCTGTACACACTGCAATGGTACTTTGGGGAGTATGGGCTCAAGTGGGGGGAGGCAACCGCTTGGGATGGGTTTTGATTTTTTTAATAAATGTCTGTTGCACTGTCACTGCTTAAAATGATCTGGAAGAAAAAGAGAAATGGTAGTGGGGGGGAGGAGGAGAGAACTTTCTGGTGGCTGCAGCAGCACAGGGAGTGATGCATGGGGAGTGTGAGGCTGCACCAAGCCACGGTGCTTGCTGTGCCTCAGTTTCCCCATCCTCCTTGGTCGACAGCTTTGTGCTAGAGATGGCTCTGTTTCCCCAGTGTTACATCCACTCTTGTGCCCCATCCTGGAGAGAGACATTCTGGCAGCATTTATCTGGAGAATTGAGAGGTGACATAAGCCCCTCAGCCAGTTAATGTTCCCTCTCTGCTCCGCTCTCCCAGCCCTGCCAGAGCATCCACCATCATACCGGTCACTCAGCACTTGACACATAGAAGTCAGAGTGGCAGAAAACACCGTCAGGTGGGACTAAAGGGCATGAGAGTGCCAGTGCCCATCTCCGCTGCTGTTTGGTTTTTTGGGTGGTTGGTGGTGGGAGGTTCCTCTCCTCTTGAACACTGCTGGCTCCAGAGATGACAGGAATGGATTTTTTTTCTCCTCCTTCTCCTCTTCCTCCCCTACACAAAGACCAGATAATTTAGCATGAAGAAGCTGATTTCATTTTTAACCACACGCTCACTTTGTGGTGCAAAGGCAGGACTCGGGACGGGTGTTTGCTGGTGGCAGGGTGTCTGATCCTCCCTGTGACCCCCTGTTACATTTCTGGGACCAGATTTGGTCCTTCCTTGCCGGAAAGGCTCTTCCGTGGGACTCAAGGTTAGAGCTGTTAGGCTCTTTTGGAAAGCGCAGCATTTCTTTGATAGGGTTTTTTCCTGCGATGACCTCGTTGGTGGCACTTCCTTAAAAACAACCCTTGCCACCACCAGAGACTTCCTTTCCCACCACTGCTCTGGGCTGGGATGCTCCAAAACCCAGCTGAACCCTGGACATCGCATCTGGATCAAAATTAAACTGCTGCTGGTTTAAGCTGAGCAGGACAAAAACTAACGGAGGGCAGATTTAATCTTTGAAGATTGCTCTAAGGTGTTAATTTTCACATTCATTGGTGACTCATCTCGAGCCATGGAAATGGGGAGGCTCCTTGGATGCTCTAATATCTGCTGGGGGTTTTTCCTTCCCCACCATTTCTTTGCGTGTATCCCACTGCTTGGCTGGTGGCAAAGCTGCAAAAGGCACCCACAGGCTGGAGCAAGGTGCCCCCAGCCCAGGCTGTCCGGGGAAAGTGTCCTGAGGTGCAGGGGGGTTAAGCGATGTCCTTCTGCCTCTGCTCGGTCTCGTCACCCCGCTGCAACTCGCAGGCTGTGTAATGGAAAGATCCCGACAGCTCGAGTCCCCAGCATCCCTGGGAAAGCCCAGCTCTGTGTAAACACGCCGGGCAAAACGCCAGCCTCACGGTTCTGCTGCATTCCCATCCTTCATCCGGCAGATAGTCCCTGGCCTGCGTGCCCCTTTTGGGGCTGTGGCCAGGTCATCGGGAATGTGGCCAAAGATAAGGGTGACCATCGGCGTGCCGGAGCAGGAGGCTCTGCGGCGGCTGTTCCTCCTTCGCTGCTGCTGCAAACGGGTGGGAGAGCACTGAGTCAGCCCAGCAGCGTGCTGGAGGGATGCGAGCGATGTCCCCATGCCACACAAGCCCTGGCTGCAGGTTTTTCTGCATCTCAGGACTTGGTGGGGGGTTTGCGCCCTTCAGGCTGTCCCTTTGCTGTGCTCGCAGCCCCGCTCTGCGCGACCCTCCTGTGCCCAGCGATGCTGTGAGCTCCCAGCTGTCCTGGGTCTGGCAAGCAGGGACTGAGCTTTCTCCTTCGCTGCTCATTCCCCTGCTCTGGCACCCAGAAGCTGCATTGCTGCAAGCTGCAAACCCCAGTGCTGGTGTAGCCCCTCTCTGCATCCCTCTCCTCCTGGGTTCTACTGCAAATTGCCGGGTCAGGCAGCGCACGAACTCGCTTTTCTGTGGCGATGAGCTCGAGGCAGACCTGGCCGAGCACTCGGCTGTTCAAGACCCTGCAGCAGAGGTGCTGCCTGGTGGGCGTGGGGCAGTGCTGACCCTGGCATGGTGACACTGTCACTCCTCTCCATGGCATCAGGCAGGGTGTTCCCTCATTCTGGGTGATCAGTTCAGTCCAGGCAGCCTGGGTGCTGGGCTCTGACAGGCTGGTTATTTCAAAACCAGTCATATCAGGACTGCCAGGGAGCAGGCACTCGGCTTCTGGGGTTACGAGGAGATGGGTCCTGCCCTTAGCACATGGGGCAGGGTTTACCAGAGAGCAGCTGGAGCTGATGATAGCTGTAATCACAGCAAATTTATTTATTGCTCCAGGGTGCAATGGCAGGAGGCCTGGCGAAGAGCTGCCCTTATCTGCCGACTTCAGCCTGCTTTCAGGAGCGATCCGGACTAGATTTATGTGGGAAAGCCTTGCACCAGGCCCATCCACGGCTGCTTTTAGTGCCTCGCACGCTGCCGAGGAGGCCAGTGGGTCCTGAGCAGGACGTGGCTTGGTCCAGCCAGGAGCAAAGCAGCAGAAGTCACACAGCACACTGACCTCGAGTTCTCTGGAGCCACTGACCCAAAGCTGCTCCCACCTGTGCGGGAAACAGCGGCACGGGGCTGCTCCTCCTGCGTGAAAGAGGCTGTCCCCTCCCAACATCTCATTTCTGGAACAACCAGCGCTTGTCTTCTCACTAATCACCAGCTCCTCTTGCTGCTTAGAGTCAGTGGGACAGCAGCACACCTCTGCTGAGGCAAACCAGCTGGTTTAACCCATTTCCCAGCCTGCGCTGGAGCCGAGGGGACACCCAGCGTGGGCTGGTGGCGAACACCAGCAACACCTCTCATGGCATCTGTTCCTCCAAGCTGGATTTGCAGAACCAGTCACCCCTTGGGGGCTTAGCCGTGTAAGGAGGGAGCTCTATCTGTCATTCCAGTTTCTTTCCATAAAGTGAAGCTGTCTTCCCTGGAGCTGTGCTCTCACTAGAACAGGGACTGGTGATCAGGTGGCTTCGCGGTGGACTCTCATCTCTGGGGCTGAGCCAACACCCTGTGTGCCCTGGGAAATGTAAAGGTTTGGGGTTTTTTTAAGGCATCATTGTACAGTCCATAAAGAGATATAAAAGCCATAATAAACACAATGCCAAAGCTCAGTTCCCACACCAGGAGTGTCTGAGGGTCAGGAGCCTGTTACTGGGATGTCCTAATGTGACCCAGCACTGCAGTGCAGCTGGCAAGGACAGGCACACCATGGTGCATCCTGAAATCCCTGAGCAGCACCGCATGCATCGCTGGGACCCCAACCGCCCGGTGCTCAGCCCTCGCACAGCATCACCCCCAGCCTGGCCCCGCAGCCACCCTGCTCCCACCCGGCTGACTGCTGGAGGGCTTGCTGCAGCCGATCCAAGGGAAGAACAATCCAGACCATTGCATTACCCAAGTGAAGTCCTGTGAAGCCCATTGGGGCGGGGAAGGGGCCCCAGCTCCCATGGGCAGCAGCCCCATGAGCCACCGCCAGGGCTTTGGCCGGACACGGGAACAGCCACCTCGGACACTGCTGCTGGGAGGAAAGTGCAGACCTGGAAAAGGCCAGCTATGAATATGCATGCATAGCCGAAATGCTCCCTTTGAGGAAAGTCTTCCTCCCCTATTAAGTAATTAAAGAAAGCCCCGAGCTCTACTAAAATTAAAAT
Organism: Pterocles gutturalis; assembly: GCF_000699245.1. Lineage (NCBI taxonomy): Eukaryota > Metazoa > Chordata > Aves > Pterocliformes > Pteroclidae > Pterocles > Pterocles gutturalis. The sequence continues at coordinate 2,664 of NW_010131739.1, read as the reverse complement.
AACAGAATCCATTTATTCTGGCAGGGCCCAGTGGTGGCTGCTCTTGCCAAAAACATTTTTGTGGTTCTTGTCTTTTCAAGTGGCTCTTTTGCAATAAAACCCAGATGCCATTAGTCCAGGGAGGCCTCCAGGCAACTGTTTACATCCATGAAAGATGCCCTTTGTAATTAATTAATCTCCCAAAAGCTGTGGTAGCACATTCCCCGTGGCTCCTGGCGTGTCCCTGCCCGCCGGCGCTGGCAGCAGAGGTATGTGCTCATTCCTGGGCCCTGAAGAAAGCTTTTGTGCTGCAGCCTCACCGCGAAAGGGGTTAATCTCCTCCTTGGGAAGACACAGCGGAGATTTCAACACTTCTCAAAACACAAACAGAAGGCAGGGTGCCTTCCCACTGCCCTCGCCCCGCTGCCGGTTCGTGCTCAGCAGCACGTTGTGTTGCAGGTGGCTGCGTTGCTCCGGTGGGGACCGATTTGTCTGGCAGTGGGGAAGGGGGGACATGATCTGGTTCCTTCACCCTTTCGGGGCTTCAGGTGCTTCCAGATGACTCAGTGGTTGAAGGGTTTCCAGAGCCACACTGGACCAGGGAAATGTGGACTTGGTGGTGTGGGGAGAGGAAGCGATTCATGGGACTGCCCCGGGCACAGAGCCACGGATGGTTGCGGTGGGACAGGGCAGAGTCCAGCCCGGTGCCATCTTCCAGCTGGGAGCTGGTATTTGATATCCACAGAGGAGTGCAGGGAAGCTGGTGGTTTGTTGGGCTCCTTGTCCTGTTCTCTCCTCCTGGCTGAGGGCAGTTGGGTTCCCAGCGGCTGGTGGCTCTGGGACTCACATTTCATTGCCACCAACTCATTCCATACACCATGAATTTGGCCAGTCTCATTTCGGAACCATTTACACTTTTGGCCTTTGCAGCATCAAGCAATGACAAATCCCACCCTAAAATTCTGTGTCTGCTCAGCAAAAGCCGTCCTCATGCTGGTTTGAACCCGTCTCCATCCTTAGCGTCAGCAGCAATTGCCTTGGTGTCTTTACATCCTTCAGGATGTGTGTGAGCACGCTCATACCCCCTCAGCTTGTTTCTTCTCCAGCCTGAATGTTCCCAGTTCATGGAGTTTCCCTCAAACAGAAACCCCCAGCAAAGACCAGCACACATCTGGCTTCTCTAGGACCATGCCTTTGCCCAGCCTCTCTGTAATGCGGTTGCAAATAGGAGGAATTGCTCCAGGAAGGGTCACTGCTCACTGCCTCATTTGTAACATAACGACTCAGCCTGGGGTTGGGTTGTTATTGGTGTTTTTAGCTCTTGGTGGCTTTTCGTTGTTGCTGGTTTTTTTGATAGATGAGTTTAATTTTGCTGGCATATTGCACAGGTTTGCAAACCAGATGTTGCTGCTGCAGGACGGTAACAATACCGCAGGCGGGGAGCCGTCCGTCACCGCACACGGGTGTCGCAGCCGCGGTGAGGTCAGGGACGAGGGGTCAGGGCATGGGGGGGGACGCGAGTCCCTGCTCCTTGGGACCTGGGGCTGCAGTTGCCATGAGAACTGCTGGTGGCATGGCGCTGACCCTTGCTGGTGCTGCAGCCACCCACCATCCATCTCCCATTCCCCCCAGGAAGGACCCGACCCTTGGAAGGAGACCAGGCTGCAGAGAGGAAAACTCTGCTGGGAAGGAGGGATGGGTCTGTGTAACCAAACGGTGTGAATCTGGCGTTTTGCAGATGCCAGCTCCTGTCTGAGGGTGATACATGGGGTGATGCCAATGTGATGGGATGGGCTGTTGGGTGGCAGGCAAGGAGAGGAGCTGGTAGCACCCAGGAGGAGCAGACGAACAGCTGCTTGTATGGCTCCTACACCCTTCTGGCTTGCCTTGTTGAACACGGAGGAGCTCGGGTTATCCTGTGGCCAAATCCTGCAGTTCTTCAGCAAATCACCCCCAGCACCTGGCCCAGGAGGGCTCAGGACTCTCACGGGGACCATGGGGCGGGATGGACCTGGCCCAAGCCCCGGGCTCCTTCCCGCTCCCAGCTGGGAGAGCTTCCCGAGGCAGCCTGCGGATAGGATTTCTTTGGGTGGAAGAAGGAAATTGCTGAGGTCAGGGGGCTGATATTGCACATTTTTATGTGACATCAGCTTGCTGCCACCTTGAAAATACCAAAAGATAGAGTCTTACATCCTGGCCTGCGAAAATCCCTCGTGCCCTGCAGGAAGGGAGTGTTGTTACTCCAGAAGTTCACTGTTATTCCAGGGAATTTAAGCCGATGTGCAGCAAACCCCAGTGTGGGCAGGAAGGAATTTAAAGGGATAGGACATGAGGATTGCAGGGATGTGCGCTGTTCTCACAGTGCCGTTGCAGGAAGGGGGGTGGGATCCCCCTCGAGAAGCCCCTTGGAGGCCTTGAACAGGCAAAATAGGTTTAGGTCTAATTCTAGGTAAATAGGCAACTGAAGGGAGTGGGAAGTCAGGAGAGCGTTTGGATGTTTTGCCCCCCGACTATCCCCGCGAGGAGGACAGAAAGCTGGGCTGCAGGCGGGAGGCTGGGGAGCATCCTGTGCTGGGTACCAGGGACATCCCCGGGCACGGCCTGGGTGGGACATCAGCACTAACATCTCCCTCTCTCCCCCCCTCTCAGAGACCTCATGCCCAGGACCCTGGAGGGGCAGATCAC